>NW_027598830.1:0-36141 GCF_964194155.1 Cetorhinus maximus
GGAAGAGAGGAGGATGGGGGGGTGGGGAGAGAGGAGGATGGGGGGGGGGAGAGAGGAGGATGGGGGGGGGGGAGAGAGGAGGATGGGGGGGGGGGGGAGAGAGGAGGATGGGGGGGGGGGGAGAGAGGAGGATGGGGGGGGGGAGAGAGGAGGATGGGGGGGTGGGGAGAGAGGAGGATGGGTGGGGGGGGGGAGAGAGGAGGATGGGGGGGTGGGGAGAGAGGAGGATGGGTGGGGGGGAAAAGAGAGGAGGATGGGGGGGGGGGGGTGAAGAGAGGAGGAGGCGGGGGGATGGGGGGGGAGGGGAGATCAGAAGACCTCCTTGTGGGTCTACTCCTGGGCCTGACCAAAATTGGAATTAATAGGTCCAGGCAAGGGGTGGTGGAGGGGGATCGTTAGGCCTGCCTGCCACTATTCCATGCCTCCATTCGCCCCCCAGGTTTCCCTGGAGAGGAAGCATGCGGTGTCCACCTGTGTGCCTGGAGAAGGAGCTTGACCGGTAGACACCGCACGGGGTGCATTGTCAGCCCTGGGAATTACATTTTAATTTAATTAGATAAACTTCCTTTAAAGTTTTGTCCTTTGTCACAGTGTCCCTTTAAGGGGCTGTTACTTTGTTAATTAGCTTATTTTATTAGCTTCTTGTTTATTTAAAGGAGCATATAAAGAGGCGCTGCTGGGACACTGTTGGTGGTAGGTAGGAGGCAGACACGTGTGATGCTGCATTCTGTAAATAAACTCTCATCAAGAAAATAATATGTATCTAGTTTCACTCTTCACCAACTGGCTTGGGATTCACTTATCACAAATGACCTCTTTCTGTGCTGTAACCATTCTATGTTTCTATGATCTCAGGGCAACGAAGGCTTTCTCAAAAGCATCGAGAATGCATAATGTATTATAAAAGCTTACAGCAGATGAGGTTAGCTAATTTAGCAGAGATTGGGTTGAGCCTGGGCCGCTCTTAGCGCGTGTGGCTCAGCACTACATTGGGCAGTACCCTCAGCAGTTGTATCATTCACACCAATAACACTTAACGTTAATGTGACTGATCTAATACAATAATTTATCAACAACGGGCTTGCCTGTTTTATGTGAATAGTCTTCTGAACTATTCAGTTAGTCATGAGGTTTATGTGAAACGTACTAACCGCAGAAAGAGAGACCATTACATCGAGATAGTAGATATTTGACAACAATTAGAGGACACTAATCTAATGGAGGGGTTTAAATTATGTTATAAAATTGCAAGAACAAAGTTCCATCAGTTTATAATCATTGCCCAAGGGATCAGGTTATTGCCTTGTAGTGATCTCCAGGCAGGGGCTGAGCCCTCCCTCAGTGCCAATTTGAAGATAACCATTTGGGGTTGGGGCTTTCCCCTTCCTATTTCTCTGAGAAAGCACCTGGGCTTTTAGCATGAAACACCACCTTAACTCCCCACATCAGGCCACTCACTCAAAAGGGGTGAAGGCTTGAAAACACACACCCTTCCATCTGAATCAACAGGGTAGGTTTCAATTTCCTGAGAGTGTAGAATGGATGTTACGCTGAAGTCAATAAGAATAAAAATCACAAGAGATTGATAAGGTTTTTATTTGGAAAGAGCATTGAAAGTTGGCTGCATTTATTTGTGCTGCAACACCAGAGGGAGCACTTCCTGGACACGTACAGTTGCAGCCGCAGCACGCATGTGGTGGCCGCAGTCTGGGCCACATGCGCAACTGCCCCTGATGCCTTTCCGATTGGCCGCAGGAGTTACCATTGAAGGCCATGGAGAACAAGACAAATAGATGTAGATCAATCATGACCTAATAGAGGCTCAATGGGCTGAATGGCCTCCTCCTGTTCCAACAGGAGATGTAAGTCAGGTTCTTGATCACTAACTCCTGTTTCACACTAACACAAAGTCAAAATTTATCTCCTGATTGTTCTCAGGAGGGGGAGGGGGATGGTGTGTGGGGGTCAAGGTCACTGGATCCTTCTGCAAACAAACCCCAATCGCTGCCACAAACCAATGACCAGAGAGAATTGACCATAAATTGGAGGAGGACGGAATTCACAGGTCCAGCGAAAAATAAAGTCAAAAAGCTTGAGTGAATGGAATCCGTAAAACCAAATGGATTTTTGAAAACATTGCAGAGACTCGGAAATTCCTGGATGCGATTTCCAATCATGATCCCACATTTGAACCCAGCATTCTGCGGAGAAAGTGCTAAAAACGAGTCTGTCCCCATTCCTGATTGTTATCCAGTACTCCCATTGGAAATGAGCATGCGTCTATTGCGAGGAGGGGGATCAGGTTTGGCTCTGACACTACCCATGAACGTCCTGTTCATGGTTGCTAACAGTCTCACGGATGAAGTGTGAGCATTTGTACTGTGGAGCTGTTGGACCCGAGGCACCGGAGAGAAGACTTGGGAAACAAGCAAGCAACCTGGCTGCCGTCACCCAAGTTTCCAACCACACATCCTCCCCCTCTGCAAGACTGCCTGCTTCCTCCTCCATTACACCGCCAGTCTCTGCCCCTACTACAGCTCGTCAGTTGTTGAAACCCTCAATCTACGCTTTTCTCAACTCTGGATTCATCAATTCCAGTCTCCATAAATTTGAGTACATCAAAAACTCTGCTGCCCTTATCCATTTTTTTTTTTATTCTTTGATGGGATGTGGGCATCACTGGCAAGGCCAGCATTTGTTTCCCATCCCTAACTACCCTTGAATTGAGTGGTTTGCTAGGCTACTTCAGAGGACAGTTAACCACATCACTCTGGTTCTGGAGTCACATGTAGCCAAGACTAGGTAAGGATCGCAGATTCCCTTCCCTAGTGAACAATTAATGATTACTTCATGGTCACCATTAGCAAGACAATCCCAGGTTTTTATTAGTTGAATTTAGTTTTCACCAGGTGCCATGGTGGGATTTGAACCCATTCCCCCAGAGCATTAGCTTGGCTCCTTGAATTATTAGTACAGTGACATTACCACTATGCCACCATCTTCCCTCACACCAAATCCCATCCACCTATAATTGATACATCACTGATGTGAACTGACTCCCAATCTGGCAACACATCAATTTTAAAATTCTCATCCTTGTGTTCAAATCCCTCCACAGCCTTGCCCCTCGCCATCCCCATTGCCTCTTCCAGCCTCGCCATCTCTAGGTTCCTCCAGTTCTAGCTGCCTGTGCATCCTCTATTTTAATCATTCCCTCATTGGTGACCGTGCTTCCAACTGCCTGGGTCCGAAGCTTTGGAAGTGCCTCCCTAAACCTCTCTGCCCTGCTCTCCTCACTTGAGGCACCCCATAACATTCTGCTTCTTTGACCAAAGCTTTTGGCCATCGGCCCTCATATATCTCCTTACCCGGCTGGGTGTTGAATTTTGCTCAATAACGTTCTGGCGGAGCGCCTTGGAAAAATTCGCTACCTTAAAAAAGGTGCTATACAAATGCAAGTTGTTGTCGTTTGCTGGGATTGATTTCCTCGACTGCCCAGCTTACTGAAGTGAGCAAAAGGACAATGCCTAGAAGGGCACGTAGGATTTACTAGCGTATTCAGCTCAAGCAGAGCGTGAAAGCTGGCAGTGCCCAACAACTCACTGGGAGCACGAATCATCTACTTTAAATAGACATGATTAATTGGGTCAATGGACAGGGATTGGTCAGGCTCATCTCGGCCTGCAGCAGACTCACAAACAAACCGGATTACAAAGATCAATGACCAACCAAAAAACAGATCAGCAAAAAGAAAAATTCTTAAATTCCCAAATAACAGATCTGCGTACAAGAGAACCTGAGTGGGCTACACAGCTCTGGCTGCAGTTTTTCCTTGTATTTAAGAATTGGGACAGAGTCAGGTCAGAGGGATACATGGTTGGTACTTGTGTGTAATGATGTGATCTTAAAAAGGGGGCAGAGGACACAGATTGAGTCAGATTCACAATTCTCACATGGGCAGCCCCTTGCCCACCATTACCATGGGCAAAGCTGCCAACAAGGGCTATGGGGATCGACCCGGGGGTACTGACTGGATTGCTCTGCAGGGAGCTGGCATGATGGACTGAATGGCTGTAGTAACTCTTGTAACCACAAATATGTCTAAGGAAACAGCTCCACACCGGTCCAATAAGCAGAATTCACAGCACACAGTAACACGCACGCGAACACGTGTGCACACGAGCACACGCTCATCTCTTCTGGCTCTGGGCATAGGAAGTCACCAAGTGTGATCTTCAGCTGACTTGGGCTTAAATGGAAAAATAATTGCACCAAAGTGTGCAGTTGTAACTCCATGGTGGCTGCAGGTGCTAAAGAAAAGTGCTATGGTGTGAAGTGTTAGCTGTGGCTCAGTGGGTAGCACTCTTGCCTGAATCAGAAGGATGTAGGTTCATGCCCCACTTAGAAACTTGCTGCCAGTGCTGAGGGAGCTCTGCAGCACTGTCGATGCTGTAGGCTATCACTGAGGCACTCTTGCCTTGTGATCAGGAGTCTGTGTTGTGCTTATGATGGGAGGGGGATTCACTGTACAACATCAGATTTGCATACAGCTGCTATAGCAGAAGTGGCTTTCGTCTCTGAGATTTGCACATAGTTGAGTTTAGGTTCCTTCAGTGGCTACATTCACACCAGAAATAAGCCAGGCTCGTCACCCCATCTGGGTGTGTAATATAGTCTACAAAAAAAAACATTGTCCTTTCTTTCCAGTCACTCACAAACGAGACTTTTCATAATCACCCTCTTTAAAAATGCATTAGCCCCTTGTAGATCTGACTGCAATGTTTCTTATAAAATCACAGACCCTGTACCCAGGCTGAATGTAATGATTCAGCATCGTTGGATACGAAGGATAGCATCGGGGAGCAGGTGGATGCGCACGGTCACTGAGTACAAGATGAACAGCAACAAAAACTTTTTTTAAAATTGAATCTCATTTTCCTAAAAAGTCTCGGCACCCTCAATCCATGTCAAATCGGAAGCACATGTTCTCTGGCCCTTGCGACAATGCATTCTTATTCCGCACAGAAGCCCTAAACAGAGCAGCTTTTGCTCATTCAGTCTAGGTTAAGAGTCGCAGTTTCACCCCTAGGGTGAAAGAGTGACAGATAGTTCCACTGAGTCATTCTTCCCTCACCCCCAATTACTAGTGTCAATGTGCACATTGTATCAAAAGTTGGCTGTTATTTGTTGAGCTTAGAGCTCCCAATTGCCCAATCTCTCAAGGAGACACACCAAATATTCAAATTCCAACAAGAACTTGCATTAAAATAGCACCCCATGATGTAGTAAAACTTCCCAAGGTACTTCACAGGAATGATTATTAAATAAAATCTGACACCAAGCCACGTAATGGCTGAAGGGTCGATAACCAGAAGAGACCCAATTTAAAAGGTGATTAGTGAAAGAACGAGAGTCGACAAAAGGGAAAAAGAAAACTATTTATTTTTTAAACAGTTAATATGTGGTTAGGATTTGGAATGCACTGCCTGATAAATTGGTATAAACAGATTCAATAGTAACCTTCAAAAAGGGGGAAGCGGAGTAAAATACCTGAAGGAGAAAAAAAAAATGCAGGGAGAGGGACTAAGCAGGTTGTTCTTCAACAAAGCTGGCATAGACTCAATGGGCCAAAAGGCCTCCTTCTCTGCTGTACTGCTCAAGGGTTAAGGAGATATTAAGAAAGGTGACCAAAAACTTGGTCAAAGAGGTAAATTTTAAAGGAACATCTTAAAGCAGGAGAGGAAGGGAGAGAGATTTAGGGAAGGAATTCCAGAAGGGATGATGGAAAAATCCCAAGAAGGCTGAGCTCTTGCTCTTCTCCAGAAGGAGACATTACTAGTCAAGGAATGAAATACCAAAAAAATGCAAAGATGCTGCAGCAGTAATGGAACAAAACTGAAGGCCTTCTGGCTCTCTGCTTACACAATAAGGAGACAAAGTGCTTCCCTCAAAAGATTCAGCAACAGGAAAAATCTTACTAGATAATTTATCTTCCCCAGCAAGGTTCGCTCTTACGCCCCCCTCTCTTCACGGTTAACCTGGCCAAAGTATTCCAGATTCAGGCTGTTAACCTTTGCTCGTGGGTAGCACTCACACCCAAGTCAGATGGTCGTTGGTTCAAATCCCACTACAGAGACTCGAGCACAAAAATCAAGCCTGACACGTCAATGCAGTACTGAGGGAGTGCTGCAAGGTCCAAAGTACCATCTTTCAGATGAGACGTCAAACTGAGGCCCTGTCTGCCCCTCAGGCAAATAGAAACAATCCTATGACACTATTTTGAAGAGGGGCAGGGGAGATTTCCCTGACGTCCTGGGCCAACACTGATCCCTCGATCAATATCACTAAAACAGATCATCTAGGGGCATGGGAGCAACAGGCAACCATTCGGCCCCTTGAGCCTGCTCTGCCATTTACTAGATCATAGCTGATCTTCTACCTCAATGCCATCTTCCCGCTCTATCCCCATATCCCTTGATCTCACTGTTATCTAGAAATCCACCGATCTCTGCTTTGAACATACTCAATGTCTGAGCTCTCTGGTGTAGGGAATTCCAAAGATTCACCACCCTCTGAGTGAAGAAATTCCTCCTCATCTTGGTCCTAAATGGCCTGCCTCTTATTTTGTGACTGTGTCCCCTGGTTCTAGGCCTCCCAACCAGGGGGAAAAAAATCCTTCCAGCCCTGCTGAGCCCTGTAAGAATTTTGTGCACTTCAATGGCCATTATCACATTTGTTGTTTGTGGTAGTTTGCTGCGTGTAAACTGGCTGCCAAGCTTCACATTACAACAGTGACCATACTTCAAAAAGTACTTGACTGACTGTAAAGTGCTTTGGGACATCCTGAGGTTATGGAGGCACGCTGCTATTCTCATTAAGAAACCAGTAGAGCCATCCCCACAATCAGGCAGCGTTTGCCCCCCACCTACCACACACTGACTTGAGTCAGGAGCAAAGAACAGAGCAAGGTATTAGCAAACAAGAGGTTAGTGAAACAAGACGAGGGGAAATCCTTTGTTTTTAAATTTATAAAGATGGGCGATGTGGCTGGAAACAACTGAAGCAAACCAGCACTACATAAACAGGGAAAAGGCCAAATACAAGCTGATACTCAGTATGTCATTGCTCTGCTGTTGTTGATCTATTAATAGGGCTGAGATCAGGAGACACAAACACCAGCACACTGGATACTCTAGTGTATCCATGTGTTATTTTCTTTTAAGAAGCTGGATGTGCTAAGCTGGTAAAATCCTCTAAAACCCCCTTGACCAGCCAGAGAACGTGACAGCAACAACGGTTTTATTGTGAGCCGGTTATTCTGCGAGCTGGTTATTCTGGATCAGGAAGATTTATTTGCAACCACGGTTTTTTTTTATTAATTTTATTACTGAATGTAAAAGTTGACAAGAGTATTTAATAAAGCTTGTCAAAATTTTGGCTCAACGGATAGCACTCTCACCCAAGTCAGATGATTGTGGGTTCCAAGTCCCACTCCATGGATTTAAGCGCATTATCTATGTTGATACTCCATAGTGTGTCAGAGGCGTCATTATGCAGAGACTCCGTCTGCCTTCTCCGGGTGGACGTAAAACATCGCACAACGCAATTGCAAGACAAGCAGGGGAGTTTTCCTGGTCAAAGGTTACCCCTCAGAACTGATAATATTTTTTTTTTTGCAAGCTTGCTGTGTGCAAATTAACTGCAGTGTTTCCTACATTAGAGCAGTGACTCCACTTCTATCGTACTTCATTGAGGCAGATTAAATTGCGACTTTCAAAAAGGGAAATGGATCATTAACTGAAGAGAGGAAAAAAATTTGCACAGCCGCAAGGAAACAACAGACGAGTGAGGCTGGCTGAGTTGCAGAAAGCCAACATGGGACACAATGGGCTGAATGGCCTTCTATCCCACAGCCATTCTACGGTTGACTGTAAAACACGTTCTAAGAAGCTACAGAAGTGTAAGACCTACCTGCTTTCTTAAACATAACGTCATGACACTGCCGGGAAAGGCAGCCGCCTGTGAGAAATTAAAGATTATAAGAATTCAAATCCATTTCGAGGGGAAAAGATTTTTTCATAAAAGCTGGGGAAACTAAAAAAAAGAGGCAAACTGGGACATTGCCAGGGTGGAAAGGAGTAGGAGAGAAGAGGAGAGGTGGTAAACTGAGATACACAGGAACACGAGTAGGTCATTCAGCCATTTTAGCTTGTTCTACCGTTTAACTAGCTGATAGTTGATCTGTACATGAACTCCATTTACCTGCCCTTGCTCCATATCCCCTGTCCAACAAAAAAAAATCATCAATCTCCGTCTTGAAAGCTCCAACCGAACCCCTTCCTTTGAGGAACAGAATGCCAGATTCCCATTACAATTCTGGTGGTGAAGTGCTTGCTGATTTCACTCCCAAATGACCTAGTTCTAATCTCATTATATTCCCCCCTCATTCCTAATTTCCCCACCAGTGGCTTCTCTGTTATCTACCCTACTGGTAGAGTGGCTACCTGACACCTAGCTCAGGATTTTAAAAGCCTGAAGATTAGGGGAGGAAGGTAAAGACGGACAGATGTAAAGAGCTCCACTGTTCTGGGAGGAGATGACAAATTTTATTTATTTATTTATTTTTAAAAAAGAGTTGGAGATGCTTTAACGAGACTTGATCTCAAGATAGTGGGGGAGAGGAGGGAAGAAACACAGGCAGGAGGAAGGATATTTAGGGAAGGGTATTTGAGCTCCATAGGAAGAAAATGGGTTGATGAAACGGAGTAAGATTGATTGGATTGGGGAGCGAGCAGAAGAAAAACAGCAACTGGACCTAAAGTTAATAATAATCTTGCTGGAGATGGACATCTCGCAGCTTACCCAGTTAGTCAGGCTTTTCCCTGTAGCCTTCAACTGAATAAGGCACTAGAGGTCTGAATGAACAACAGGCCAATGGTACATCTCCCTAACCAATGAGATTTAAGGATTGAGAAAGAAACAGGAATACAATCATAGAATGGTTACATAACAAAGAGGCCATTCAGCCCAGAGTGGTTAACATCTGGAATGAACTGTCTGAGAGTGTGGTGGTGGCAGATTCACCCATGGCTTTCAAAGAGAATTGGATAATTTTCTGAAGAGGAAAAAAAACTACGGGACTGTGGGGAAGAGACATGGGAGTGGGACCAGGCGATCTTGCAGACAGCCAGCACAGATACAACAGGCTGAATGCCTTCCTTCTATGTTGAAACCATTCGATGATTCTATGTCAGAGCCAGCTCGCTGCAATAGCAACCCTGCTCTTTCCCCATAGCCCTTCAGAGTTTTCCCATTCAGTTGCTTATCCAATTTGCATATTAAAGTCACGATCGAATCTGCTTCCAACACATTCGCTGGCAGTGCAGATCCCAACCACTCGCTGCATAAAAAAGGTTCATTGCTGAGAAAAAGAGGCATGTCAAAGCTTTTCGTCTTGCACTCTTCATCACACTTGGCAAGAATGCCACATGTACTACATATATTAATATGCAGGGCCCTGTTCTTTTTGTCTGCAAAGTGCATGTACACACATTGCACTTGTTTCAGCTAAACTAAATAAATGTCAGCCATTCGCTGACTCATTCCTTAGGGAAATGCCTTGACCAATCAGGGTCAAACTGACTGGTTTAAATTTCAAACAATGCTTGGCAGTTAACTGACAGTCACCATCACTGGTGCATTCTCCATGGCAACTCCTCTACCAGAGTCCACTTGCCAACCAATCAGCACTCTCTTCACATACAGTATAAACTGTTGCCTTCCCCCCCCCATATCCCCCCCATTCTTGCAACGTTTCCTGATGAGTGCAAGACGAAAAGCTTTGACATGTCTCTTTTCTCAGCAATACTCAAGTTCTGTACTACCAAAACAGTTTATCCTCATATCACCATTGGCTCTTTTGCAATTTATCCCCCGCTGCACCAGAGAGGAAAATAAGGTGAATTAGAGTTAAATCAGGGGCTGAATGAGAAATGAGGGGGAAAGAATGATTGGATTAAGATAGAGAAAGAAATGAGAGATAGAAAGGAAAAAAAGTAAAATTTCACTACCACCACATTGTCAATCATTCCCTTCCTGGCCAAAGAGGTTTACACAGTAATGACAATGTGTACTGTTAACGGACCATTGTTTTGCAAGTTCCAGCACATTCTATTGTGAACAATTTTTGAAGTTTGGATTTTTTTTGCGATGTTATCTTCTGTTCAACCCTTTGTTCTTTATTTAACCACAACTGACCCTGAAGCCTCTTGTGTTAAACCCAATAACTGAGTGTTAAAATTTTTATCACACAGGCCTGCCACTGAGCAGGTGGAGGCAAATCGATTGGATGCAGGGTGCGAGGGGGTTGCGATGGGTAATTCCTGCCCCGTTCAGGTGGAGGCTTCAGCAAGAGTGGGTAAAACAAAAGGTACAAAATGATCTGTGCTGCTGTTTCAAATCCCTCCCCCCCCACCCACCCCCAAATGCATCTCCCCACAGCCCCAGCCTTTGGACCAGAGGTCCCCAAAACCCTTGTGATATTTCTGGCCCTCAAACTCTTTGGACATAATTTGGAGATTCACCAAGTGATTGGAGTCAATGTTCTAATTTGATGCTCGAAGAGTTGCAATGCACAAACATTTGTTCAAACAAAATTAGGTATCGGGTTGAAGTTACAGGTCCCATCGTCTATTTCTCCCTGGATACTTTAGGCACCAAACAGCCTCTGAGGTGACCAAGATGGGGTCTTGCACTGCAACAATGGTTTGGCCATATTTATGGGAGGACACCTTCATGGTAGAGAAGTTTAAGCTTGTAGCAGACATGGCCCTCCCCCGAAGGGGCTGACTGGCACTGAAAATGCCACTAGTACTCATTAAAGGGGCTACACTGCATGTTGCAAGCTAATGCATGTCCTAATGCCCTCTCCTATCCGCAGCCAGCCGTTTGGGAGTAAACATGGTGTTAATGCTGATTTCAAGTTCTGCTTAAAAAGGGATACTCGCCATTTCATGGTCATTGCCAGTGTGAAGATAACCTTTGAAACACATTGAGACGCTTTCTAGGACTCAGTCAAGACTTCACCAACCCTTGAACAACATTTATCCCTGAAATTTTCTGAAGTCTTTACCTAAGAAGTACGTATTGGAGTCACCAGGAGAAAGGAGGTGCTTGGTTATCTTGCCAGAGATCCCCCTTGGTCTGCATGAGGAATGGGAGGCGGTCATGAGGCCAGATAGTGTTGCTAGAGTGAGGCACCGGAGGGCGAGTTGGCATCCTCTCCATGGGTGCAGGATATCCTATCCCCTGCCGGACCTCCTCCGTAAGGTTGCATCTGAGAACCCTTGGTCCCGGAGCCATCCTGCAATATGCCACTTTAAGCCAGCTGGAGTACTGCACATCTTCAGTAGAAGTGGATGAGAGGAGTCCAGATATACAACAACTGAGTGGCAAACCTGCAGGTATCTTTTTCAGCACCCCCAGGCGAGCATACGAATTTGGAGCAGGAGTAGGCCATTCGCCCCTTGAGCCTGCTCCACCATTCAAGAAGATCGTGGCTGATCTGACTGTGGCCTCAACAAGTTCAAATTATGGTAATAAGGAATTAGGACCAAAATTGTGTGCGACAATCAGAACTTTCAGACTCTTTTTATTAGCAGTGTACCCATTTAGCACCCTTTCTTGGCCAAAACACCCCCACTTTCCCCACAAATTTTTGATTCAACGTTGTTTCAAATTACCCGCTAATTGTTTTTGCATTAAAACAAACTGCGCGTGACTAAATGAACAGCAGCTGTCTGCGAATTTTTTTTTAAGTCAAGTCCCCATGGTGACACACATTGAGATATATATATATATATATATATATATAGGCACATGCAGACACAGAGATGCGCACATGCAGGGAAAATCACATCCATCACAAACATACATGAGCCCAGAGAGATGGAAGCACAAGTACAGGCGCTGGCCATTCTAAATTAGAAACTATTTAAACGGGGACAACGTGAGCAGAACGAGCACGCAGCGCGGTCAGATAGTATGAACGAGGGGGGTAAATCCCTCCCCTTCCATAGCTTTGGTGCTCTCCTCTCTGTGACACGGGGAAAGGGTGGGGGGGGGGGGGGTTGTACAAACAGTTGGTACCAGCTCAAAGTTCAGTTTGCAAAGTGTGTTTGAACAGTTGGCAGCTGCAGGGAAGGCCTGCGCACTCAACCCTGACACAAAGGCTCCTTCTTCTCACCCAGACAAAGTGGGTCTTTAGTTTCCTGCACTGAGGCTTAGCTTGGGGGGGGTTGGGGGGTGGAGACACATATAAAACAACGGCTGAACTACACACACTTCCGACAGTGAGGACATGTACTGACATTCAAACTAACTCACCTCCCACTTTAACACAAAGAGTCTCCCTCCCAGCCCCAGGTGTTCTCTTAAGTACTTAATGTGCTTGCAACGGGGTAGTGGGGGAGACAATCAGAGCTCTCAACTGGGCTTCCAGAGTGCCAGACGATGATGGCAGGAGTGGGGGAGGAGGCACAATTCCCAGCTTTATAAATGCCTGTGTAAGGACAAAGTACAGAGGAAAGACAAGAGGCTGCTTCTCCCCTGGCAGAAGAGTCTAGAGTGAGGAGCATAGTCTTGGGATAAGGTGTCGGCGATTTAGAAATGAGATGAGAAATTTCTTCGCTCAAAAGGTTGCGAATCTTTGGAATTCTCTACCCCGGAGAGCTGTGAATGCTTAGTTGTTGAGAATGTTCAAGACAGAGATCAATAGAACTTTGGACAGTCAAGGGCTGTGGTGATCAGATGGGAAAGTGGATTTGACGTAGATGATCAGCCATGATCTCACTGAATAGCAGAGCAGGGCCAAGGGGCCGAATAGCCTAATCCTGTTCCAATTTCTTATATTTTAGAAAGAGAGCTTGCATTTCTATAGCGCTGTTCATGACCTGAGGGTGTCCCAAAGTGCTTTACCATCAAATGAGGTACTTTTGAACTGTATTCACTGTTGTAATGTAGGAAACTGCAGCCAATTTGCACACTGCAAGCTCCCACAAACAGCAATGTGACAATGAACAGTTAATATTCTTTCTTTAACAGTAATGTTAGTTTAAGGACAAATATTGGCCAGGGCAATGAGGAGAACGCCCGTGAGGGGTCAGACAGCGTCTCTGTTTAATGTCTCATCCGAAAGGCAGCACCTCCGACAGTGCAGCATTCCCTCAGTCCCACAGCCTTGTGACCCTTAAGCAAGGCATCTGTACAGGAGCCTCGTCAGTTGGTGTCCGACCCTTAGAGAAGGCAATGAGATAAACTAGAAGGTACTGACTGGCTAAGGTTAGATTATATAAATGCTGTAGACAGCAGGAAGGCCGAGGGAGACCAGGAGGCTCGACTTTTGACTCTGCTGTAAAATTTGACAACTGGAGGATGGTGAAGGGTGTGGGGTTGGAGAGGGGGAGGTGGAAGCAATAGCACACTAATTAAAATGTGATTTCAGTTCGAAAGTAACTCATTGATGGTAAAGCACTTTGGGACACCCTCAGGTCCTGAACAGTGCTATAGAAATGCAAGCTTTCTTTCCAAAATGTAAGAAATTGGAACAGGATTAGGCTCTTTGGCCCCTTGGGCCTGCTCTGCTATTCACAGGTGCATTATAAAACAAAATATGACACTGAGCCACAGGAGAAGATATTTGGACAGGTGAGCAAAAAGCCAAACTTTTTGACCAAGTTCAAAGAGTATCTTAAAAGGAGAGAGGAGCAGAGAGATGTAGGGAGGAAGTTCCAGAGCTTAGGGCCCAGGCAGCTGCAGGCATGGCTGGCAATGGTGAAGCGATTAAAATGGAGGAATATCAAGAGGCAAGAATTAGAGGAGTGCAGATATCTCAGGATTGTGCAGTGGAGGAGGTTACAGAGATGGGGCGAGGCCATGGAGGGATTTGAACCCAAGGATGAGAACTTTAAAATATAGGCAAGCATTTAAAACTAGACAAATACAAAAGGATGCTCTCAAGACATTTATTTTCACCTTAAGACTAAGAGTAATGACCATACAACTCTCCAAACACCTACTCTCCTAGATTTATAATGAGCCAAAGATAAATAACAGCTGCTCGAGTGCAGATTCTGGATGGTCATTAGAAACTGCACTTGTCCTGTCCTGAGTAAGCAGCCTCACAGATCTGAGAAAACTCTTTCATAAATACCAATGTCTTAGCTTTAATTTGTTGCAAGAAATACAAGTAATAAGATTATCACTGGACAGGTGAGTTTGAGATGTTTTATTTTAAAACTGCACACAGCTCCAAGATCTCACACTGGCTCAGATCTCTTGACGGTTCAGTGGCGGGCGTGCTTGTGGAGCTGGTTCCGTCTCCAGGCCGTGTAGAGTTTGCTGATTTGACAGCTAGTGCTCAAGGCCTGAAAGAGGGATTGAACCCAAGATCTTCGAACCAGAAGCAGGGCTGCTAATAACCATGCCAGCACAGCCATTCAACAGCAGCACTGCAGAGTGGAAGCAATTCAGATAAGGAGCAAGTATGGAACAAGTCCTTTCTGTGAAGTGCATCCCTCACCATGACACATGGGACCATCTTTGATGTGCGTACAGCACTCTCTTTATATCGCATTAACAACAACTTGTATTTATATAGTGACTTTCCTGATCACCGGATTTTCCAAAGCACTTATTAGCCAATGAAGCACTTTTGAAGTATAGTCACTGTTGTAATGCAGGAAAGGCGGCAGCCAACTTGCACACAGCAAGCTCCCACAAACAGCAACATAATAATGACCAGATAATCGGTTTTCTATAATGTTGGCGGAGGGGTAAATATTGGCCAGGACACCCTGCTCTTCTTCAAAAAAAGAGTCCCCACTGGATCTTTTACATCCACATAAAATGGCAGACAGGGCCTTGGTTAAACATCTCATTCCGGAGAGACGGTACCTCTGGCAATGCAGCACTCCTGTGGTACTGCACTGGAGCCTTAGTTTTTGTGCTTCACCCCATCACCTTGTCACTCAGAGGTGAAACGGCTACCCACTGAACCACAGAAACTTTCAATATGCTAAAATGTCCCAAGGCACTTCACAGGAGGATAAACAAAATGGGAAACCCAGACATGTAAGAAGCTATCAAGATAGGTGACCAATAGCTTGGTCAAAGGGGTAGATTTTAAGCTGAGGGAGCGAGGAAGTTTAGGGAGGAAATTCCAGAGCTTAGGATCTATATGAAAATAGTTGGCTCTGCATCACCCATATTCACTTAAAAAGTCATGGGACGGGTATTGTCACCCCCACACTCCCCTCCCCCTCCCAACCCCACTTCACTAAGTAAATGCTTCTGAACTGTACACACTGGAGTCAGGAAATCTCTGTCCAAGCTGGGAAATACAGTATCAGGTTCTCCAGCCCTACGCTAGTTCCTGCTCTGACTGCCCATCTGGCTCAGTTTCACTGCTGGGCTATTTTCTTTCTCTCCCACCCCCGGCCAACCCCCCCCCCCCCCCCCCCCCCCCCCCCCCCCCCACCAGGATGTCTTTCACTCACACACTTATCAGAACACATAAGCAACAAACAGAAGAGGTCAGACACAGGTCAGCAGCCTCCTTTCACTACCCCCTCCCACCCCCACACACAACACAAACTCTCTCGTATCCGTGACACCGAAGCTCTCCAACAAGACCTCACACTGGGGATTAACACCAGTCCTGATGTAAAGTGCGGTAATTTAATCCACCACTGAAACCTTTGCGTGACACAGCAAAGCTCTGGAGTCCGGCCACTACCACAGGAACAGGAGGTGGCCATCCAGCTCTTCAATCCTGTTCCGCCATTCAGTTAGATCGTGGCTGATACATATCTTAATTCCATCTACCCACTTTAGTTCCACAGCCCTTAAAACTCTTGTCTAACAAAAAACTATCAATCCCTGTTTTCAATTGGTCCCCTAGTCTCAATAGCTTTTGGGGTGGGGGAATTCCAGATTTCCACTCCCTTTTGTGTGAAGAATTGCTTCCTGACATCACCCCTGAACAGCCTGGCTCTAATTTTAAGGCCATGGCCCCTTGTTCTGGACTCTCCCATCAGAGGAAATATTTTCCCTCTATATCAAACACTTTAATCATCTTAAACTCCTCAATTAAATCGATTGCCAGAGTTTTCAAACTTCTGTTCGTTTTTGAATTCTGCAATCCATTGCTGCAGACAGCGAACGATAACTTAAACAAAGGCTGCATCTCCTGACATGGGTGTCAGCCTGGCTCACATGGTACCTCTCTCACCCCTTGAACCATCCGGCTCCTTGACATTAAATTGGGATTCCCATCTGCCTGTTCAGGTGGAGTTTGAAGGCCCCCTGGCCCCAAGTAACAAAGCAGCTCTTCCAATGTCTGAACAACACTCCTCCTTCCACCAAATGCCAGGGTGGTGGGGTGGGGGAAAGGGAAGTGACCAATCAGTTGACACCTTTTGGGATCTTGATGTGTGCAAAATGGCTGCCACACCGACCTACCTAGCCAAACAAATTTGAAAGTCATTCATCATTAAGTGCCCTGGGATGATTTTTTTCCCAGGGCAATGCAGTGAATTCTTTCATAAATGCACGTCTTTAATGTTCTTAAAGCCAAGTTTAACATTGATTTGGTGACAGCTGCCAAGTCAAGTCACTCCTATGTTAATAGTGGAAGATACGGAGACCTAATTCCATCTGCATGGATCCTCAAATTCCTCAGGGAGATGGGGGATGTCCTTGGAGAGCAGGATGAATGGTCATCTCATCATTAAACAAAGTGGGTGGATGAAAAATTAGAAGCAGGACAATGAAGTGCAACAGCCAACAGATTTTGGAGGCAGAGGATGGAGCCCAGGAGATACTCGTCCCACAGAGCGGAAGGTAAAAGGCAGGACCCTAGGGCAAAGCCTCTCACCTCTCAGACAACAAATATGTCACGGGGAAAGTTCAGGAGATTCTTTGGAATTGTGCACCAGGGAAACCACTTACATTAGGATAAATGGCACAGAAATTGGACATTCGACTCAACCAGTCAATGCTTCACTCAGGCCTTCTCCCACCTTATCTCATTTAAATCTACCATCGTAGCCATCTCTCCCCTTCTCCCTCAAATCCTTGTCTAGTTTTCATTCAAATACATCTAGGTTATTTGCTTCAGCCACAAACTTGAAAAGATTCTGGGCAGAAGGAAAAAAAACCAATAAAACTTGGGAAGCGACAAGTACTGGTCCAAACTGGCCTTGTATACCTTAAAAATGGAACTCCAGTTTGGTTTTTTTCCTTCTGGGTCCTTAGCTAACCCACACTGGATTCGACAGAAGGTGGTGACACTAAGATAATAACAAAACGGATCCCAACAGATCATTAAAACATGGAAAGATTTACCGCAAAGAGGGAGGCCATTCAGCCCATTCCATGCTGACCAAAAAAACTATCCAGTCTAATCCCACCTTCCAGCTCTTGGTGCGTAGCTCTATAGGTTACAACACTTCAGGTGCAAATCCAAGTGTTTTAACAATGCAATGAGGGTTTCTGCTTCTACCACCCTTTCAGTCAGTGAGTACCAGACAGCCAACATCCTCTGGTTGAAAAATCTACACCTCAACTCCCCTCTAATCCTTCTACTAATTACTTTAAATCAAAGCCCCCATGGTCATGGACCTCCCTGCTAAGGGAAATAGGCCCTTTCTATACACCCTATCTAGGTCCCTCAATCTTATACACCTCAATTATGATAGTCCTACATGTCACTATTCAAGTGTGATACATCTACGATGGGTGGCCTAAGGAATGATCCCTGTGCAATCCAATGGAAATCTCAGGATACAAGTAGAAGCAAAGTTAATTCTGGCCCCAGTTAAGGACTTAATTCTACCCGAGTCCAACAGCATTCACTGACTAGACACCATTCTATCCACGTGCTCTAGTTCTAATGTCAAACAACTTACACACAATAGGTAACTGTACTTAACTAACATCTCACGCCATTCAGTAGCAAGGGGACAAAACACTCATGCCAGGCAAAAACCATGCACACTGCTTTTTGACTTTCCATTTCATCATCAGAAAGGTTCCAGCTCATATGCATGCATCATGTGAATGTGGAGATGGAGATGACATGCCTAGGTGTGTCTATGACCCATTGCCCTGGGAACAGATGCTTCGCTCAGAACTATATCGCATGGTACACCTGTCTGCGATGGGAACCAATGATCGGTGTTCAAAAACCTCGGAGAAACATTCTCTCTGTGGCAGGTGCCTATTGTGGTATGAAGCTGCTTTCTGCTCCAGGTCGTTCCATGAACTGAGTCCAAACAACCCCTCCAATAATCCCCTCTCCCCACAACAAGGACACCCAAACCCAACATTTTTTTTTCAAGCAATAAATCCTGATTAGGTCAGTACCTTTGAGATGAGCTCATCGTGGTTTGCGAGATGGGCTCGACAGTGGATGCAGCTGTACGTCCTGTGGCAGGTGGGCAAGTAAGCCTGGAATGTCTTGGATCTCGTCATCTTCACCATGGGGGCCACCGGACGCAGCGCGAACTCCGGGCTGCTCCACGAGGCACTGAGGCAAGTCGGCTCACACGGAAAACACTGGAACACGCAGGTGAAGGCCGTGGTGTGGCAAGCGGACGGTGTGGCAGGGTTCCACACGCTGCTGGGCACCGGGGAGGGGGGAGGGGCTGGGCCACTGGCCTCGGTATGAGGGGGGGACTGGCCAAAGGGACTGTCGTCTAGCTCAACCAACCTGGCACAGAAAGAATCATTCGTTAGTGCTGTAAAAACAAACGTTCTGGCCCATACTGCCAGCTCCAGTAAGAACATAAGAAATAAGAGTAGGCCATTCAGCCCCTCGAGCTTGCTCCACCATTCAATGAGATCATGCCTGATCTGCAACCTCAACTCCCCTTTCCTCTTTGACCCCCATGTCCATTGATTCCCTTAGTTAAATCTATCAATCTCAGCCTTAACATACTTATTGACTGAGCATCCGCAGTCTTCTGGGTGGAGAATGCCTCCAAAGAATAATCCTTTGAGTGAGGAAATTTCTCCTCATCTCAGTCCTAAATAGTCGGCCCCTTAGTCCTCTCTGCCCAGGGGAAACAGCCTCTCAGTGTCTCCTGGTCAAGCCCACTAAGACTTTTATATGTTACAATGAGAATCTCTCATTTATCAAGACTTGTGATCTCGAGCTTACTTCTAGAAGGCCAAGGGCCAAGGGGAGCAGACACATGGGAACATCACCACCTGCAAGTTTCCTCCAAGCCGCACACCATCCTGACTTGGAACTATGTGGCCGTTCCTTCACTGTCACTGCATCAAAATCCTGGAACTCTCTCCCGAACAGCACTGTGGGTATACCGACACCACATGGACTGCAGTGGCTCAAGGCGGCAGCTCATCACCACCTTCACAAGGGCAGTGAGGGATTGGTAATAAATACTGGCCTTGCCAGCGATTCCCACATCCTGTGAAAGAATAAAAATAAAACTTACTCCAATTAGTCCTCTAGTGGCAGCAACAATTGCTGGGGTTCAGTGCCAAGAGCAGGAGTGTAAAATTCACACTAAATCCACTTGAGGAACTCCAAGGCGCACACTTGCAGCTTTTCCCTTTACAGACTCATACCTGGTGTGATCACTAAGCTGTACAACACTAGCATGAAGGACTATTGATGGGCAGAGATCAGTCACTGGTGATGGGAGCAACTGGAGGTGTTGAATTCAGTGGATTGCTGAAATGAAGTAGTTTGTGCGCCATTTTTTTCCCCCTTATGTCAGCTAAACCAATGGGGCTGAGAGGAGTGGGACTAATTGGATAGCTCTTTAAAAGGGGCACAATGGGCCATATGGTTTCTCTCTGTGCTGCAAAATTCAAGGAGTCTAATAACCATGGGGCATCCTGTCCCTGGATCAATGTCTGCACAAGAATGTTCCCACCCCTCCCCCACACACCACATCACCCTTGTCCCAAATCTCAGGTCCTCTGGATGGACTGGAGAAGGTCAAAAGGAGATTTGACAGACTTGTCGGGTTCAAAATCATGAGGGGTCTGGACAGAGTAGGTAGGGAGAAACTGTTCCCACTGGCGGAAGGGTTGAGGACCAGAGGGCACCAATTTAAGCACCAAAGGCAGAATGAGGAAAAACCATTTTAAAAAAAAATGCAGCTAGTGGTTAGGATCTTGAACGCACTGCCTGGGAGTTTGGTGAAAGCAAATTCGATTGTGGCTTTTAAAAAGAAATTGAATAATTATGTGGAGAAAAATATTGTAGGGCTAAAGCGGGACTAGCTGAGTTGCTCTTACAGGGAAACAACAGACATGATGGGCTGAATGGCCTCCTATGCTATAAACATTCCATGATTCTATTCCTGCAGAGTCCTGATTTTCAGACTTCACTTCACATTAATACTTTCATCACAAAAAAGGGCACCATCACCCCAATTCATTCCTCCACATTGTCAACCATTTTCTCATATCCTCTGAACACAATCCAAATGTTTCCTTCTCCAACTTTGAACCTTTTTCTTTCCATATTAATTAATGGGATGTGGGTGCATCGCTGTTAAGGCCAGAATTTATTGCCCAACGCTAATTGCCCTTGAGAAGGTGATTGCGAGCCGCCTTCTTGACAACTATGAGATTTGTTAGGCTATTTCAGAGGACAGTAAAGTTGGGGGGGGGGGGGGGGGGTGGGTGGAGGGGGTTCTGGAGACATAGGCCAGACCAGGTAAGGACAGCAAGCTTCCTTCCCTAAAGATTTCAGAGTACCAGATGGGTTTTTGCAAAAATTGATACTTGCATGATTTTCATAATAGCATTTTTATACTGATACTAGCTTCTTATTCCAGATTTATTTAATTAGCTGAATTTAAAATTCCATAGCTTTGGTGGGATTTGAGCTCATGTCACCAAATCATTCGTTCCAGGTTTCTGGATTATTAGCCAGGTAACATAATTGCTCTGCTTCCTTCCTTTTTCTGGACCACTAATCCTACCTAACTGAGGGGGCAGTGGTGAGCTGATCACTCCTAGGCGACAGCCACTGCAAGAAACGTGACAACTGGCCCAGGAATTGCTGGCAACACATTTCACTATTCCAGATCTCTGAACCCGATAGGGAAGAAGAATCTGACCTTGTTGCACTAGAACTGTTCAACTCGGCCACACAGAAACTGAGGAAAAGCAGAGACATGGATTCAAGTCCCAGCTCTCATTGAAATACTGTGTCACCTATAACCACCCACCCACTAAAAAAAAATGTGATTTGAACTGAGGGAGGAAGGGGCAATGAAGTGGATCTCCCCCCCCACCCCACCCAACCAACCTTCTTAAAGAAGAAGCAAGCGTATTCTGTGAATCTACAGAATGCGATGCTTAAACAAAGGAAAGACTTGAAGTTGTTTGAGGGAGAAATATTGGCCGGGACGCTGGAGGGGGCTCCCCTGCTCTTCTCCAAATAATAGTGCCATGGGATCCTTTACACCCTCCCGAGTGGGCAGACACAGCCTCATCTGAAAGAGAACACCTCCAACAATGCAGCCCTGCCTCAGCACTGCACTCCAAGTGTCAGCCTAGATAATGTGCTCAAGTCTCTGGAGGGGGATCTGAAGGCATGACCTCCTGAGTCGGGTGAGATTGCTACCAGCTGAGATAAGGCTAACACGGCTAATTAAATCGTACAGCGGGAGAACACTTTCCCTGTGGGACATTTAAAGATTGTTTTTTCATTGCCGTGCCTCTGCAATTAATTTTCACCTACTGAAACAGAGGACTCAGTCTTAGAAATATTAATCTTTATAAAGAACCAACAACTTTAAAAGCCGAAAATACTGAAGCAAATGCAGGTCTCAAATTATAATCTGACCAGTTCAAACTCCAATGGCTAAGCTTTGATTTGCTGGAGAAATTACCCTTCAGCTAACAAATTGGCAGTGCTCCTGGCTTTGGAATATAACACATTAAAGTAACTTTTTCTACTACTTTAAAGTACTGTGGCAGCTGGATCACTGGACTACCAATTTAATTTTTTTTTTTAAAAACCATCAGAGTAATTCTATTAATTCAAGAAGGATCCAGGGAAAGGACACAGAAAGAAGATAAACACAGACAATTCCAACTGGAGGTGTTAGCACAGGCATGATGGGCCAAATGGCTTCCGTCTGTGCTGAAAGTTCTACCATTCCATAAGCCAGGTATGGCCACTATATAGGGTGGAAAGACTCGCTCTTTGTAAAAGATGAAACAGCCCTGTGGTTGTTACTTTCAGACTTTACTACCACTCGATGCATATTTGTTGGGCTGTGTTGCAATCTTTTGGTAAAACAACAATGCAATGCAGTGGCGGGTGGAGGGTGTTACTAAGAGTATTCGTGAAATACAGGTTCCCAGTACTAAAGTGTGGGAGGTGCCATTCTTTTTGGCTCTGACCAAAGTGAAAGGCCGCCTGCCCCCTCAGGTGGATGTAAAAGATCCTCTGGCGTTATTTCGAAGAAAAGCCAGGGCAGTTCTCCCTGGCTGTCCTGCCTAGCCACTCAATCAACACTTCAAGAAAATATTATCTTTGTGGGACCTTACCGTGTGCAAATTGGCTACCGGGACCCGCTACATTACAACAGTGGCTACACGCCAACAAAATAAACGTACTTCATTAGCCGTCAATCCTATTTGGGACATCTGGGCTTTGTGAAACATGCTACCGAAACGCAAGTTCTTTCCTACAAAGCACTGCCACCTCTACATAGTCACTGCAGCCCATTGTAGGCTCCATTGTGTTTTGCTGGTGTCACAGCCTCAAATGCTAAACCTGCTGCATAGCATCTTCACACAGGACAGGGGATGTCAAGATATTTTAATGACAAGCCATGTTTCTGAGAGCTCCACGGGTTCACTGGTCGTTTGAGGCTGTGAATCTGTAACGGTGGGTGTATCACCTCACAATGAAAGGGGCATTCAGCATTTTCCTTTCAGAGTGAGCCTTTTGAATTCTTTGACAAGACAGAAAAAAGTCAGGAGGGGTACCCTTGAGCGGATTGTTGCATATGTTTCCTCTGTTTGGGTGGGGGTGCGGGGGGGGGGGGGGGGGGGGGGGGGGGGGGGGGGGAGGGGGTGAGGAAAGAGTCCAGAACAAGGGGGCATAACCTTAAAATTACAAGTCACTGTTCAGGGGTAATGTCAGGAAGCACTCCTTCACACGAAGGGTAGTGGAAATCTGGAACTCCCTCTCTCTCTCCCACCACCCCACCCACTCCTAAAAAGCTGGTGGCATTGGAAGTCAATTGAAAATTTAAAATCTGAAATTGCCTCCAACTGTTCCTACATCGCTGGGTTCCTAGGTTGTACCATGGATTCAGTAGCATGGATGGTTATGTTACTAGACTCCAATGGCCTAGATTACTAACCCAGCACAATATAAATTCAATCACAGCCACCCCTCCCCACAACACCAACCCCATTCATAGCCTCCAGAATTTGAATTCAGTTTTTAAAAATCAAAAAAGCAAAAATTAAACAGTATCAGTAAAAGTGAGCATGAAATTGGCCGATTGTTGTAAACTCACTACTAGTTCACTAATGTTCTTTAGGGAAGGAAACAGTTACCAGAGGTGGGGGCGAGTGGCACTTTGCAAAGCACACCTAAAGAGTGATTTGTTTTTGAGGGACGGATTATGGGCCAGCATGCAATTTGATGCCACCAGCCATTGTGCTGGTTTCCTGACCCTTAGCCATTTTCCAAGGCACTGGGTTGTGGTTGGGAAGACTGGGACTCAGCTGCCTACCAACAAGTGCTGGGTATCTGCAATTTAATTAAGGGCCTGTTCTCGCACTGGCTGGGGTTTCCAGTCCCCAGTGTGGGCAGCCCACATTCTTGGCAAAAGCAGCAATGGAGACATGAGGAGAGACTCTTTCACGCAGTGAGTGGCTGGGGTCTGGAAATCGCTGCCTGAGTGTGTGGCGGAGGCAGGTTCAATCGAGGCATTCAAGAGGGAATTGGATAATTATTGGATCAGTACCTTGGACATCACTACCCAAAATCATCATTACAGCACCACTGCACTGCCATCATGGACTACAGCAGGTCAAGGAGAACATCTGCCACTATCCTCTCAAGGTCATGAGGTGTGGGCAATAAATGCCAACCAGTCCGCCAATGCCCACAACCCCAAATTTAAATAATCAATGCCGTAAAAAGGGACTTGGAAGAGGTGCAGCATCAAAAGTGATGGAAAACATGAACAGAAAGAGAATCGTTCAGCCCCTTGAGCCCGTTCTCGTCATTCAATTAGATCATTGCTGATCCGTACCTTAACTCCACGTGTCCACTCTGGTTCCATATTTCTTAAAACCCTTGCCTAACTAAAAAAAAATGAACCAATCTGTTTTGAAATTTGCAATTGACCGCCCCCCCCCATCCCCAACTTTTACAGTATTTTTGGGGGAAAGAGTCCCAAATTTTCAGGAAACTACAGACCAGTTAGCTTAACATCTGTCATAGGGAAAGCGTTAGCAACCATTATTAAAGATGTTATAGCAGGGCACTTAGTAAAATTCAAAGCAATCAGGCAGAGTCAACATGGTTTTGTAAAAGGGAAACCATGTTTAACCAATTCATTGGAGTTCTTTGAAGGAGTCACGTGTGCTATGGATAAAGGGGAACCGGTGGATGTACTGTACTTAGATTTCCAGAAGGCATTTGATAAAGTGCCACAAATGCAGAAAATAAAAGCTAATGGTGTAGGGCGTAACATATTAGTACGTATAAAAGTTTGGCTAGCTAACAGGAGACCGAGTTAGCATATATGGGTCTTTTTCTGTTGGCAGGATGTGATGAGTGGTGGGCCACAGGGATCAGTGCTGGGGCCTCAACTTTTTACAATTTATATAAATGAGTTGGATGAAGGGACCGAAGGAATGGTTGCTAAAACAAAGATAGGTTGGAAAGTAAATTGTGAAGAGGACAGAAAGAGACTAGAAAGTGACATAGTTAGGTGAAGCAGGTGGGCAAAGATCTGGCAAATGGAGTATAATGTGGGCAAATGTGAAATTGTTCATTTTGGCAGAAAGGATAAAAAAGCTTATTATCTAAATGGTGAGATTGCAGAGCTCTGAGATTCAGAAGGATCTGGGTGTCCTAGTGCATGAATCACAAGACTAGAATGCAGGTACAGCAAGTAATTAGAAAAGCTAATAGAATACTATCATTTATTGAGAGGGGGAATTGACTATAAAAGTAGGGAGATTATGCTTCAGTTATACAGGGCACTGGTGGGACCACATCTGGAGCATCGTGTACAGTACTGGCCTCCTTATTTAAGGAAGGATGTAAATGCGTTAGAAGTAGTTCAGAGAAGGTTTACCAGGCTAATACCAGGAATGGGCGGGTTGTCTTATGAGGAAAGGTTGAACAGGTTAGGCTTGTATCCACTAAGAGGCAACTTGATTGAAACCTTAAGATCATGAGGGGTCTTGACAGGGTGGATGTGGAGAGGATGTTTCTTCTTGTGGGAGAATCTAGGACTAGGGGTCACTGTTTAAAAATAAAGGGGTCAACCATTTAAGACAGATGAGGAGAAAATGTTTCTCTCAGAGAATTATGAGTTTTTGGAACACTCTCCCTCAAAGGCACTGGAAACACAGGTCTTTGAATATTTTTAAGGCAGAGCTAGATAGATTCTTGATTAACAAAGGTTATCAGGGGTAGTCAGGAATGTGGAGTGGAGGTTATATTCAGATCAGCCATGATCTTATTGAATGGAGGAGCAGGCTGGAGTGGCCGAATGACCGACTCTTGCGCTCCTAGTTCGTATGTTCATATCTACGTTCATATTTTCACTCCCTTTGTGTGAAGAACTGTGTCCTGATATCACCCTTAAATGATCTAGCTCTGATTTTAAGCCTTTGCAACCCCCTCTTGTTCTAAGGGAAACAGTTTATCTCCATTTACCCTTGTAATTCCTCTAATCATCTGAAAAATGTCAATCAGATCACATTTCAATATTCTACAGTCAAGCTTCATCGGTGCAACTTGCCCTCAATTTAATATAAAAGCAAAAGAGTCATACGGACTCAAAACGTTAACTCTGTATTCCTCTCCACGGATGCTGCCAGACCTGCTGAGTTTTTCCAGCTGTTTTTGCTTATGTACAGCCCTCAATTTAACCCTTTTAGCTGTAATATAGCCGAGCCCAAATTCTGAAGCAGCTGTGGGCTAAGATTTTCAATGGTAATTCAGCTAATTCGAGCTACCTGGACCATAAGACATAGGAGCAGAAGGCGGTCATTTGGCCCATCGAGTCTGCTCTGCCATTCAATGAGATCATGGCTGATCTGATAATCCTCAACTCTACTTTCCTGCCTTTTCCCCAATAACCCTTGATTCCCTTATTAATTAAAAATCTGTCCATCTCAACCTTGAATATACTTAACGGTCAGTCCTCTACAGCCCTCTGTGGTAAAGAATTCCACAGATTCACTACCTTCAGAAGAAATTCCTCCTCATCTCTGTCTTAAATGGGTGACCCTTTACTCTGAGATTATGCCCTCTAGTCCTAGACTGTCCCACAAGGAGAAACAACCTCTCAGCATCTACCCTGTCAAACCCCCTAAAAATCTCATTTGTTTCAATAAGATTGCCTATCATTCTTCTAAACTCCAGTGAGTACAGACCCAACCTATTTAACCTCTCCTCATAAGAAAATCCCTCCATACCTGGGATCAACCTAGTGAACCTTCTCTGGACTGCCTCCAATGCCAGGATATCTTTCCTTAGATAAGGGGACCAAAACTGTTCACAGTATTCTAGCTGTGGTCTAACTAGTGCCTAGTATATTTTCCCTATTTTTATATTCCGTTCCCTTTGAAATAAAGGCCAACGTTCCATTTGCCTTCCCTATTATCTGTTGAACTTGTATGGTAGCTTTTTGGGATTCATGCATAAGGACCCCCAAATCCCTCTGTGCTGCAGCTTTCTGCAGTCTTTCGCCATTTAAATAATATTCAGCTTCATGCAAAGTGCATAACCTCACATTGTCCCACGTTATATTCCATCTGCCAAGTTTTTGCCCACTCACTTAACCTGTCTACATATCCCCTCCGTAGACTCTGTCATTCTCACCGCTTGCCTTCCCACCTATTTGTGTCATCCGCAAACTTGGCGATTAGTACATTCATTTCCCCCATCCAAGTCATTAATATATATTTTAAGTAATTGTGGCCCAAGCACCGATCCCTGTGGCACTCCAGTAGTTGCAGGTTGCCATCCTGAAAATGCCCCCCTTATCCCAACTCTGTCTTCTATTAGCCACTCCTCTATCCATGCTGCCACCAACACCATGGACTCATCTTATTGAATAGCCTTATGTGCGGTACCTTATCGAACATTAATTGGAAATCCAAATATATTACATCTACTGATTCCCCTTTATCTATCCTGCTTGTTACCTCCTCAAAGAATTCTGATAAATTTGTCAGGCATGATTTCCCTTTCATGAAGCCATGCTGACTCTGCTTGATTATATTATGCATTTCTAAATGCTCTGCTATTACATCCTTTATAATAGATTCTAACATTTTCCCAATGACGCATGTTAAGCTAACTGGCCTATAGTTACTTGTTTTTTTGTCTCCCTCCTTTTTTGAATAAGGCATTACATTGGCAGTTTCCCAATATCCTGGGACTTTCCAGAATCGAAGGATTCTTGGAAAATTACTACCAGTACATGCACTATTTATTTAGCTACTTCCTTTAATATCTTAGGATGCAACCCATCAGGTCCAGGGGACCTATTGGCCTTTAGCCCCATTAGTTTTCCTAGTACTTTTTCTCTAGTGAGTTATGTATTTATTTCCTCTCCCCCTTTTAGCCCCTATTTAGTATTTTTGGAATGCTATTAGTGTTTTCTACTGTGAAACCTGATGCAAAGTATTTATCCAATTACTCTGCCATTTCCTGGTTCCCCATTATTATTTCCCCAGCCTCATTCTCTAAGGGGCTTATGTTCACTTTGGCCTCTCTCTTCCTTTTTATATATTTAAAGAAGCTCTCACTGTTCATTTTTATATTACTTGCTAGTTTACCCTCAAAGTTTATTTTCTCCCTCTATTTTTCCCAATCCTCCGGCTTACCACAAATCTTTGCCACATTATATGTTCTTTCTTTCAGTTTGATACTATCCTTAACTTCCCTGGTTAGCCATGGTTGGTTTATCCCCTTCTTAGGATCCTTCTTTCTCACTGGGATCTCTTTGTTGAGTCACGAACTATTTTCTTAAACATGTACCATTGTCCAGCAACAGTCTTTTCTGCTAAACTCCTTTCCCAGTCCACTCCACCCAACTCTGGAAAAACTCAGCAGATCTGGCAGCATCGGCGGAGGAGAGCACAGTTGACGTTTCAAGTCCTCATGACCCTTCAACAGAACTAAGTAAAAATGGGAAAGAGGTGAAATATAAGCTGGTTTAAGGGGGCGGGGTTTGTTGGGACAAGCAGCCAGTAATAGGTGGAGATAACCAAAAGATGTCACAGACAAAAGAACAAAGGGGTGTTGAAGGTGGTGATATTTTGCTTAGCACATTCCTTTAGACAATATCACCACCTTCAACACCTCGTTGTTCTTTTGTCTGTGACATCTTTTGGTTATCTCCACCTATCACTGGCTGCTTGTCCCAACAAAACCCTCCCCCCCACTTAAACCAGCTTATATTTCACCCCTTTCCTATTTTTACTTAGTTCTGTTGAAGGGTCATGAGGACTCGAAACGTCAACTGTGCTCTCCTCTGCCGACGCTGCCAGACCTGCTGAGTTTTTCCAGGTATTTCTGTTTCTGTTTTGGATTTCCAGCATCCGCAGTTTTTTGCTTTTACCACCCAACTCTGCCCTCATTCCTTTGTAATTAACATTATAAAGTTTAGTGTTTAAAGTTTAGTTCATCACACATTATCAGGTCCAAAATATCCTGATCCCTGGCTGGATCCACAACATATTGTTCTAGAAATCTGTCCCGAATACACTATGAATTCTTACTCGTGGCGACCTCTGCCAATTTGATTTGCCCAATCTACATGTAGATTGGATACATCTTCCTCCTGAACTCTCTGCCAAAAGAGCAAAATGAAAATGGGCAATTAATCCTTTCAACAATCTATTATTTTGAAAATGGTTGCTGCATTGCTAAAACACCTCTCCAGTCAGCTATCCTACCCTTTAAAAAAAACACAGAAAATGACCAGATTGCACAATTTAGAACATATTTTAAAGAAGAGCTGAGGCCAGCACAATGATGGGGAACTAACTCTTGCAAATATTTCCTGATGTTGGTGTATCCTTCTTTGCTGGAGTGATTGACGGCTGCGGCCCCGCCCCCTCCCCGCAGTGTTGGTAAACAGAGTGCTCACGTGACCTGTCCCTGACGTCATGCCCGGGGGACACTTTGTAGCAAATAAAATCCCTTTCCGCGGCCCAGTGGTAATGGGGGGGGAAAGAGAGAGAGAGAGAGAGAGAGAGAGACCGGGCCGGGGGGGGGGGGGAGGGGAGGGGAGGGAAAGAGAGAGAGAGAGAGAGAGAGCGAGGCCAACAAGGGGGGGGGGGGAGAGAGACCGACGGGGGGGGAGAGGGGGATTGGGGGGGCAGGGAGAGGGGGATTGGGGGGGCAGGGAGAGGGGGATGGGGGGGGCAGGGAGAGGGGGATGGGGGGGCAGGGAGAGGGGGATGGGGGGGGCAGGGAGAGGGGGATGGGGGGGGCAGGGAGAGGGGGATGGGGGGGGCAGGGAGAGGGGGATTGGGGGGGCAGGGAGAGGGGGATTGGGGGGAGGGGGATTGTGGGGGGAGGGGGATTGTGGGGGGGGGAGACCGACAGGGGGAGGGGGATTGGGGGGGGAGACAGACAGGGGGAGGGAGAGGGATTTGGGGGGGGGGGGAGGGAGAGGGGGATTGGGGGGGAGAGGGGGAGGGGGGGAAGAGACCGATGGGGGGGGGGAAACCGACAGGGGGATGGGGATGGGGGGGGGGGAAACCGACAGGGGGATGGGGATGGGGATGGGGGGGGGGGGGAGAGAGAGACCGACAGGGGGATGGGGGGGGGGGGGGGAAACCGACAGGGGGATGGGGATGGGGGGTGGGAAACCGACAGGGGGATGGGGATGGGGATGGGGGGGGGGGGGGAGAGAGAGACCGACAGGGGGATGGGGGGGGGGAGGGGGGGAGAGAGAGAGAGAGAGAGAGACCGAAAGGGGGGGAGACCGACAGGGGCAGGGGTTTACCCGGGGCCGCCTCGGGGGAGGGTTAACACTGTAACCAGGGGCAATAACATTCGGCCATCACACATTAATAGGGTTTAAAGGAATATGTCCTGTTAATCTAATGCGACAATGCGTCACCATCAAACCCCCTCCCCAACCCCCCCCCCCCCCACCCCCACACACACCTTATAAAACTGAACAGTTATTCACCGTTTCTGAGCAGAGCCTCTTTAATGATAAAGCATTTCATAGAAATACTAAAAAGAGAGAGAGAGACGTTTTGAAGTCCTGGGCTGCACATCGAATTTAAATCTGTATCCACCAACCTTCCCCCCCACCCCCACCCCCCAACAACAACCTGCAGAATCACTGATAACTTTTCCTGCAATCGGTGCAGGGAGGATCAGTCAGTAAAAAAATTCTACATGATACACGAATATAATTCAACAGAAGGTATTAAAAGTACAGATGCAGACTGGGAGTCGCTTTCATGTCTTTGTTCCTGAACCCTTGAAGGGTTTCCTGCGTGTTTTTCTTTTTTTTAAAAAAAACTGTTGCATCTGCTGAGAGCATGTCAAGGGAACAAAAGAGCTGAGAAACAAGAGGATCAACTGGCCTGTGTGAAACAGAGCTTATAATCAAAGAAGAAAAAAAAAATATATATATATATATACACACAGCAACTACCATTTAAATTGGGGCACAGGTTGGGTGTTTAAAAAATAATGCTACTTTTAGAAGCCAGGGGTAGTTTCAGTAGCTGCAACAAGAAATAATCCTTTGCAAGAAAAAAAAGATAAGATTCTTAATAATCAGGTTAGCCTGCCAATTCTTATTAACCTGCCTAGGTGAGGGTATCATTTATATATATATATATATACCCCTGAATCACTTGGAGAAGCCTAGAAGAACAAAATTTAAAATGCTCAGCTCTCCCCCCAGCCCACACCCACCCCCCCCCCCCGCACCCCCATACCCCATTAGCTTCGCGACTGCATCAGCTCAGAGCGAGCAAAACAAACACACAAAAAAAACCCCGAGGCAGACACGTTGTCCTTCCAAATGCACCAAATGCCAGCAACCACTGGGATCACTGCCTCCAACCCTCTCCTTAAATAGCAAACAACGCAGTCGTGATACACATGGCATTATTATTATTTTGCGTATTTGCAACATTGCAGGCTCTGAGCTTAATTTTGCATTTTACAAAAAAAAAATAAACCGCAAACATCCTGTTCAACAAAAAAAATCTGGAGAGAGAGAGAGAGAAGGCACACAATAGGAAATGTTGCATTTTAAGCAATTGTCAGTGCATTTTTAAACCTCCTTACCTTAAAATATAAAATTATAAATCCTCTATTATTTGTTCCTATCAATTTCCTCTCCCCCAAACGGCTGTCTGCTTATTTTCCTCTGAAATCTATATTATAATTTCTTCCCTCCCCACCCCCTCCTTAGGCTGAAGAATTGCAACAGCTGTAAAGCTAAGCGCTGCGGCCACCGCACTTTATAGCCAGCCGCATCCTAACCTGCTGGCCGCGGGGATGGACAGCTCCGCTCACCAATGGGACGCCGGCGGGCTCCTAGCAACGTCGCTGCCATTGGCCGGCGCCTCTCTCTCCCCGGCTTGGGGACCCAGCCAATCAGGGAGCGTATGAGGGAGCGCGGAGGGGGCGGGGCCCCCCCTCCCCATTAGGCCGGGCGGTCCAAGGTAGGTTGAGCTGCGGCAGACGTCACCTGGTCCCGGCGACCAATCAGGAAGCGGCAGGAGGAAGAAGTTGAGCCAAAGTGGAGACTTGGACTTGGACCAACAAACCAGGGATAATAGCAGGAAATTCCACTTAAAGGAGCAAATACAGACTTGTCTTTCCAAGCTATAGTCCCTCCCCCCAACCCCATCTCAAAAAAAATGCTACAGTGCCCTTGGATTTGCAAAAAAAAAATTACCTTTTCAAAAAAAGCTTGCATTTGTATAGTGCCTTTATCAACAACTTGTAACTCTATAGCATCTTTAACAATAACTTGTATTTATATCTTAGAATCACAGAATTGTTACAGTGCAGAAGGAGGCCATTCAGGCCATCATGTCTGCACCAGCTTTCTGAATGAGCAACTCACCGAGTTCCGTTCCCCAACCTTCTCTCTGTAGCCCTGCACATTCTTCCTTTTCAGATAAAAGTCTAATTCCCTTTTGAATGCTTCAGTTGAACCTGCCACCACTACACTCTCGGGCAGTGTCTTCCAGACCCTAACCATCCACTGCCTGAAAAAGTTTTTCCTCAACACTTTTGCTTCTATTATTTTAAATCTTTGCCCTCTCGTTCTTGATCCTTTCTCAAGTGGGAACAGTTTCTCCCTGTACACTCTGTCGAGACCCCTCATGATTTTGAATACCTCTATCAAATCTTATACCTCTACCAAATCAAATTATGCAGTTCCTCGGGATCGAGGATGATTTGGTTCTAATTAAGTACAGAAAGTCCTGGAAATACTCAACCGGTCTGGCAGTGTCTGTGGAGAGAGAAACAGAGTTAACGCTTCAAGTCCAATGTGAATTTTCTTTGGAACTGGAACTTGAGTTCCAGGGGTTTTCAATGCCAAGGCTCATGCATGAAGGATGACCATTTGGGTAATTGGTAAAGGCCAGATGGGAACTGTTCAATCAGGCTCCACACAAAAAGCAAATTTAAAATTCCCATCCTTGTGTTCAAGTACTTCTGTGGTCTCGTCTCCTCCCTATCTTTGTAATCTTCCCCAGCCCCAAAACCCTCCAAGATCACTGCACTCATCCAATTCAGGCCTCCTGCACATTCCCAATTTCCTTCACTCCACCATTGCAGGCAGGGAGAGAATTTCAGACCTTGAGGCCTGGATGGTTGAATGCATGACTGCCAATGTTGGAGTGACTCAAACTGGGGTATTGGCCTAGAGTTGGGAGACAGTGGCCTAGTGGTAATATCACTGGATTAGTAATTCATAGGATCAGGCTAATGCTCTGGGGACACAAGTTCAAATCCCACCATGGGAGCTGGTGGAAATTAAAATTCAATAAAATCTGGAATTAAAAGCTAGTCTCGGTAATGGTGACCATGACAACTATCATCAATTGTTGTGAAAACCCACCTGGTTCACTAACCTCCTTAAGGAAAGCAAGTCTGTTGTCCTTACCTGACCTAGTCTACTTATGACTCCAGATTCACAGCAATGTGGATGACTCTTAACTGCCTCCTAAGATGGCCTAGCAAGCCACTCAGTTCAAGGACAATTAGGGATGAGCAACATCCTATGAAAAAGAAATTTTATAAAGAGGTAAGAAGGGATTTGAAGAGGACACTTACAATATCAGCTCGTGTGGGACCCAGGAAAGGAAATCGGGTCGTCAGCAGTTTGTAGGAAATGGGAATCAAGGGGTTTACCTCTGAGTTTGCAGAGTATCATGAAGTTTGTGTGGCTGGCTGAGAGGCTGGAGAGGCAACTCCTTGCCTCGTACTTATGCCATGCTCTAGGAAAAATATGAGAAGCAGGCTCATGCAGGCTGTTCACCCTGTTCTTGCCTACTGTTCTGGGAGAAGTCTATATTAGTGGTTCGGTTTGATCACTGATGAATTAAGGAGCACAGAACTCTCTCACATTTCCAGGCTAGAATTTGCACCTCTTTACAACAGCTGCTGTGCTTCAAATATACTTTATTGGCTGTGAAATGTTTTTGGACATTCAGCGGTTATAGATGGTGCTATACAAATGCAAATCTTTTGTCAACCAGCGGTACAAAAAAATAGGGTAATTGGACATCTCTTAGTTCCAAATGGCTGCCGGATAATGAAATTACTACACCTCAAAATAATTAATTGTATGAGATTCACCAAGGCACAATATAAATCCAAACATTTCTTCAAAGAACACAATAACAACTTGCATTTATAATGTGCCTTTAGCATTGCAAAATGTCCTGAGATGCTTCTCAGTCACGTTTAACAAAGAGCCACATAAGGAGATATTAGGACAAGTGACCAAAAGCTTGGTCAAAGAGGTAGGTTTTAAGGAGAATGCTGACAGAGAAGACAGAGGTAGCGAGAAAGAGAGGTTCAGGGAGGGAATTTGAGAGTTTAGTGCATATGCAGCTGAAGGCAAGGCCGCCGATGGTGGAACGATTAATTTGGGGGTTGCGCAAGAGACCAGAATTGGAGGTGCACGGAGATCTCGGAGGGTTGCGAAGCTGGAGGAGGTTACAGAGATAGGGTGGATTGAGATAGAGCAGCAGTACAACAGTACAAGGCCATGCGTGTTTTGAAAAATCTTCCTGTACAGTTAAAGTACGTCAGAAACTATTGTGTTTGTTCCAAGTTCCTGATAAGTGCCTGCAGTCTCAAGAGAAACTGTTAATAGTTACTCAGGAAAATGGCTACTTTGAAATCTGCAGGAAGCTTTTCAGTTCCGTTATTGCTGAAGAATTTTAGCCTTTGATAGTAGAAGAACGAGTTTAAGGACAATAGTTGCACTGTCTCTTGGGAAATGCATGATTAAGAAATAGCAGGGCCCTGTAATGGGCAGATGGTACAGTTGGCATTTTGGAAGCAGGAGCTCAAATGGTCTGAACCTGATCTCATGGTCCTTACGAATTGAAGGTGCAAAGCCACAGCTCGGAAGGGTTGCATCTGCCACTGTTTTGTGTTACTCAGCGACTTTTATTTATACTGAAATAACAAATCAATTTAGGACAATCCTTTCCATCTGTTCCATCTGGAGCAGTGCACAAATTAATCCTTTACCCCATAAACACTCCAGAGGACAGTAACCTCTCACGCTGTTTGCTGTGTGGTCTCTATTCGTGGAGCGTTCTTACTAGGTACATGACTAATCCCATGGATTCAGTTTATCAATGCAGTGCCCAGTGTGGCATTGAGCTGTTTCTTTACAATTCAATCTCAGGTTCAGGCTTTTATTGCTCATCCCAAATTGCCTTTGAAAACACAAACACAATGCTAGGCCCCACATGTACAGTGACGACACTCACCATCTCATCATCACCTTGCTCCGCCCCTCCAACCTCTCTGATTTTTTTCACACTGCTTGTCTGACATCCGATACTAGATGACCAGAAATTTCCTCCGACTTAATATTGCAAAGACTGAAGCCATTGTCTTTGGTCCCCACCATAAACCCCATTCCCAGTGACCCCATCCCTCTTCCTGGTAACTGTCTGATTCTGAACCATTCATACGAATATACAAAATAAGAGCAGAAGTAGGCCATTCAGTCCCTCTGCCATTCAATAAGATCATGGCTGATCTGTTTGTGTTTCGAATTCCACATTCCCATCTATCTCTGATAATATTTGATTCCCTTGCCTAACAAGAATCTATCTAACTCTACCTTAAAAATATTCAGTGACCCCGCCTCCACCGACTTCTTCTGAGGCAGAGAGTTCCAAAGTCGCACAATCTCTGAGAGAAAAAAATTCCCCTCATCTCTATCCTAAAAGGCAACCCCTAATTTTAAAACAGCGCCCCCAAGTTCTGGACTCAAGAGGAAATATCCTTTCCATATCCACCTTGTCAACACCGTTCAGTATCGTATATACTTCAATCAAGTCACCCCTCCCTCTTCTAAATTCACAGCCTTGACGTTGTATTTGATACCGAAATATCTGCGCTCCTCTGATTCTGGCCTCTTTTGCATTCCCAGTTGTACTCGCTCCACCATTGGTGGCCATGCCTTCAGTTGCCTAGGCCCCAAGCCCTGGAATTCCCTCTCTACATCTCTCGGCCTCTCTACCTCACTTGCATCTTTTAAGACACTTCTTAAGATCTTCCTCTTTGACCAAGCTTTTGGTCATCTGACCAAATATCTCCTTACATGGCTCAGAATCATACTTTGTTTTGTA
>NW_027598831.1:0-36125 GCF_964194155.1 Cetorhinus maximus
AGACACACACACACAGACATACACACAGACACACACACACAGACACACACTCACTCACACACAGACACACACAGGCACACACACACACATTCACACTCACACACACACAGACACACACTCACTCACACTCACACACATACAGACATACACACACACACTACACTCACACAGACACACACTCACACAGACACAGACTCTCACACTCACACACACACTCACTCACACGCACAGACACACACACTCACACACATACAGACACACACTCACACAGACACAGACTCACACTCACACAGACACAGACTCACACACTCACTCACACACACTCACACACACACACACACACACACTCACTCACACACACACACACATACACACAAATCATGGATTTTAAGGGTGGGATAAAACAGTTCAATAGTACCAATCCCGGAGTACAGGGTTCGATGGATTGATTTTGATCGATGTCTTCCAAATTCCTTTCAGTTTTTGTTGATGACACAAGGTGGTCTCCCAGCTTTTTCAGTATTTAGTTCACTGGTTGAGAGCTTGCTTTTCAATGTCTCTAATAGTGGTTTTCCCCTTTGCCTCTTGACAGGGGTTTTCAGAGAGAGCAGGTTATACAGATATGAGGAAACAAGATTTTAGATGTTTTCTCTTTGCAGGCCAGGAGCTTTCTGCTGCATTGCTACCACACAAAACCCTGGTCACCTGGTCGGAAGCCAATTAAAATGGTGTTGTCAGGTAGCTCCCTTGGTCCAGGACTCCTTTCTGGCACCATCCTGTCTTTCATGGCACACCCTGTTCCAGGATTGCAACATTATATATATGTATACATCTCATCCTGTTCCAGTAGACATGTCTTTCAAACTACAACCATTGTAGTTTTATATCCACAGAGCAACAGAAATAGAGAAAAATAAAAACAGGGAATGTGGTGGCATAGGGGTATTGCCACAGGACTAATATCCTAGAGACCCAGGGTAATACTCTGGGGACCTGGGTTCAAATCCCACCATGGCAGATGGTGAAATTTGAATTCAATAAAAATCTGGAATTAACAGTCTGACTATGGCCAGGAAACCATTGCCGATTGTCGTAAAACCCCATTTGGTCCACTCATGCTGTTTAGGGAAGGAAAACTATCGTTCTTCCCAGTCTGGCCTACATGTGACTCCAGACCCCACAGCAATGTGGTTGACTCTTAAATGCCCTCTGGACAAGGACAATTCGGGATGGGCAATAAATGCTGGCCTAAGCCAGCAACACTCACATCCCACGAAAAAAATAATAATAATAATTTGAGAATGATGGGTTACACCATGCAAATCATATGTTCAACGAGGCTGTTTGATTGAGGGTAATGAGGAGAAGAAGTAGTGTGATCAATATTCCACTTCTCACACATATCCTGAAATGGCTCACCAATAAATTGTGGACCGTTATCCGTAATGATTTCTCTGGGCACACCAAGTAAATTGAAAATAGCACCTAGTGTGTGTGACAGTTGTGCTTGACGTGTTGTGCAATTGTCGAATAAGGGTACTTGTAAAGTACCATTACCTGTTGTCAGGCAGCTCCCTTGGTCCAGGACTCCTTTCCGGCACCATCCTGTCTTTCATGGCACACCCTGTTCCAGAACTACAACATTATATGTGTATATATATATATATATATATATATATCTCATCCTGTTCCAGTAGACATGTCTTTCAAACTACAATGGTTGTATGGGTTACTTGGTAAAGTAGTCGACCATGACAATGAAGTCAGTGGCATGGGCGTGAAAGAGGCTGGATGCAATTTTGGACCAAGAATGGGAAGGAACTTCATGTGGAATCAATGGTTCTTTGTGCTGACTTGGCATGTGCACTTGATATGCTTCACACTTCTTGACAATGCCTTCAATGTCATTGCTCATACCCGGCCATTAGACTGTCTCCGTTGCGAGTCTTCCTGTCTGATCCATATCCATGTGTGAGTGATGAAGTTGTTGAAGAATATCAGGACCCATAGACTCCGGTATGATGGCCCGTCTGCCTTCAAAAAATGACTCCCCGGGAGTTGCCTAGTTCATCCCGACAAGGCCAAAATGGTGTGGCGCATTTGTAGACACATTGAATTGAATCAGGCCATCCTTCGATGGTGGTTTACCATGGTTTCTGTTGTGTGGAATCTTTCGCCGTTCCCTCTTGCAGCAGCTGCCATTTGCAGTGCACAAAAAGTACCGGATCAATTGGCGGACTTGCATTCTCCTGCAAGCGTAACCTATGCGTTGTGTAACGTGTACCCAGATCAGCTTGGGGAACATCATCAAGTTCGGTGTCAATGAAGTCAACTTGTAGATCTAAGGGTATTTCATCTGTTAAGACCATAAGACCATAGGGGAGGCAATGGTGTATTGTCACTGAGCTAATAATCCAGATGACCTGGGTTTGAAACCCGCCACAGCAGATGGTGGAATTTGAATTCAATAAAAACCTGGAATTAAAAGTGTAATGATGACCATGAAACCATTGTCAATTGTTGTTAAAACCCATGTGACTCCAGATACAAAGCAATGTGGTTGGCTCTTAAATGTCCTCTGAACAAGGGCAATTAGGGGTAGGCAATAAATGCTGGCCCATCCAACAATGCTCACACCCCATGCATGAATAGCAAAAAGATGTAGGAGCAGAAGTAGGCCATTCGGCCCATCGAGTCAGCCCTGCCATTCAATGAGATCATGGCTAACCTGATAATCCTCAACTCCACTTTCCTGCCTTTTCCCCCATAACCCTTGATTCCCTTACTGATTAAAAATCTGTCCATCTCAGCCTTGAATATACTTAATGACCCAGCCTCTACAGCCCTCTGCGGTAAAGAATTCCACAGACTAACTACCCTCTGAGAGAAGAAATTCCTCCTCATGTATGTCTTAAATGCCCTCTGGTCCTAGACTCTCCCACAATGGGAAACAACCTCTCAGCATCGACCCTATCAAGTCCCCTAAGAATCTGACATGTTTCAAGAAGGTCACCTCTCATTCTTCTAAACTCCAATGAGTACAGGCCCAACCTACTCAACCTCTCCTCATAAGAAAATCCCTCCATACCCGGGATCAACCTAGTGAACCTACTCTGGACTGCCTCCAATGCCAGTATATCTTTCCTTAGATAAGGGGACCAAAACTGTTCACAGTATTCTAGGTGTGGTCTAACTAGTGCCTTGTATAGTTTTAGCAAGACTTCCCTATTTTTATATGCCATTCCCTTTGAAATAAAGGCCAACATTCCATTTGCCTTCCCTATTACCTGTTGAACTTGTATGCTAGCTTTTTGGGATTCATGCACGAGGACTCCCAAATCCCTCTGTGCTGCAGCTTTCTGCAGCCTTTCTCCATTTAGGTAATATTCAGCTCCTCTATTCTTCCTGCCAAATTGCCTAACCTCAGTCTAATCCCACTCTCCCCCTCACTCCCCACACCCTTTAATATCCCACCCAGTCTAATCCCACTCTCCCCCTCACTCCCCGCAGCCTTTAATATCCCACCCAGTCTAATCCCACTCTCCCCCTCACTCCCCGCACCCTTTAATATCCCACCCAGTCTAATCCCACTATCCCCCTCACTCCCCGCACCCTTTCATATCCCACCCAGTCTAATCCCACTCTCCCCCACACTCCCCGTACCCTTTAATATCCCACCCAGTCTAATCCCACTCTCCCCCTCACTCCCCGCACCCTTTAATATCCCACCCAGTCTAATCCCACTCTCCCCCTCACTCCCCGCACCCTTTCATATCCCACCCAGTCTAATCCCACTCTCCCCCACAGTCCCCGTACCCTTTAATATCCCACCCAGTCTAATCCCACTCTCCCCCTCACTCCCCGCACCCTTTATAATATCCCACCCAGTCTAATCCCACTCTCCCCACACCCTTTTATATCTCACCCAGTCTAATCCCACTCTCCCCCTCACTCCCCGGACCCTTTAATATCCCACCCAGTCTAATCCCACTCTCCCCACACCCTTTAAAATCCCACCCAGTCTAATCCCACTCTTCCCCTCACTCACCACACCCTTTAATATCCCACCCAGTCTAATCCCACTCTCCCCCTCACTCCCTGCACCCTTTAATATCCCACCCAGTCTAATTCCACCCTCCCCCTCATACCCTGCACCGTTTTGAGTCCCACCCAGTCTAATGGAACCCTTTACTCAGTTTACATACCACAGGCTCATCTGCACAAGCTAAACTGGGTGACTGTCCACTCAGGAAGAATAATGAAGCCCATATTAACCTCCTTTAGCTACTGACAAACTGGTTCAAACTTGTATAATGGATGCCTCATGCCCCGGTGTTCTCTGATCTCCGTGACTGCTTAACATTGTAAACCAGACTGGATTGTATGTCAGGCTAAAATTTCTGAATTTGATTTATTTGGAAATAAAATTACACAGAGGAGTGAGGTAGCACATTCCATGGAATCATGCTGAAATATTAACTCTGCTTTTCCCTGTGTAGGTGTGGTCTTGACCTGCCAGGTGTTTCCGGTCGTTTTCTGCTTTTATTTCAGTTTTCCAGCATTTTTGTTTTCTTTCTTGATCAGTGCGGGAATGGTAGACCCTGCTGTTCATGCTGAACAATGGCGGACCGTTACTTAGTGAGGTAGACGGCCTTGGTCAGAGTGGATTCCATCATCAGTGTGGTCTTTGCTTTTTGCTCGTTAGGGTTAAATTCCTCTCTTACCATTTTCTGGTTAACCTGCAATATAATTGAGAATGTGTTGTTTAAAAATTATTCTGTCAGTGATGACAATAGGTTCATTAACGTTGAGAAGTGTTTCACCTTCGACCCTCAACTTTTACCAACCCTCTCTATAAGCAGTCCCTTCATAAGACTAGAACTCACACCACAGAAATTGGCCATTCGGCCCCTCTGCTCCGTGCTGGTATTTCTGCCCCCACACCAGCCCCCTCCCACCCCCCAACTTCATCTCCCCCCCTATCCCCCGTATCCTTCTATTCCTCTCTCCCTCATGTGTTTATCCAGCTCCTCCCTTAAACTAATCGACACGATTCACCTCCACCCCCTCCCTGTGGGAGCGAGTTCCACATTCTCCCCACTCTCTGGGTAAAGACGTTTCTCCTGAATTCCACCCCCCCTCCCCCCGATTGGATTTATTAGAGAAACGAACCATCCATCGATCGAGTCACCCCCTCAGCCTTCTGCTTTTTAGAGAAAAGAGCCTCGGCCTGTTCAATCTTTTCCAATGGTTATAACCTCCCTGTTCTGGGAGCATCCTTACAACTTTGCCCAGGGGGTCAGTACTGAGGGAGAACCGCACAGTCGGAGGGTCAGTGCTGAGGGAGTGCCGCGCTGTCGGAGGGTCAGTGCTGAGGGAGCGCCGCACTGTCGGAGGGTCAGTGCTGAGGGAGTGCCGCGCTGTCGGAGGGTCAGTGCTGAGGGAGCACCGCACTGTCGGAGGGTTAGTACTGAGGGAGCGCCGCACTATGGGAGGGTCAGCGCTGAGGGACCGCCGCACTGTCGGAGGGTCAGCCCTGAGGGAGCGCCGCGCTGTCGGAGGGTCAGCCCTGAGGGAGCGCCGCGCTGCCGGAGGGTCAGCCCTGAGGGTGGGCCTAGTGAACCACTCCATCAGGGCCAACCAGTAATGGTCAGTGAACATCAGTGATGCCCTCATCGCGCAATTGAAACTCCCCCGCTTCCCTGTACGAACAGTTGAAATGTCTCCGTGGGAACAGAGGAGGCTGAGGGGAGATCTGATCGAGGCGTCCAAAATCGTGAGGGGCCCTGGGGAGAGTGAATGGGAGGAGCCCATTTACTATAGCAGAGAGGTCAGCGGCTCAGGGGTATAGATTTAAAACGATTGGCAGAAGGATTGGAGGGAAGGTGAGGTAAAATGAGGGCTTGTGGGGGGGCTGAGGGTGAAGCGCTGGGGGAGAGGCCAGGTAAGTGAACCAACTTAAACCTTTGTCACTTGGACAGTGCAGCTTCAGGGTGCGCACATCTCCCTGAGGCTAAGTGCAGCTTCAGGGTGCGCACACCTCCCTGAGGCTAAGTGCAGCTTCAGGGTGCGCACATCTCCCCGAGGCTAAGTGCAGCTTCAGGGTGCGCACATCTCCCCGAGGCTAAGTGCAGCTTCAGGGTGCGCACATCTCCCCGAGGCTAAGTGCAGCTTCAGGGTGCGCACATCTCCCCGAGGCTAAGTGCAGCTTCAGGGTGCGCACATCTCCCCGAGGCTAAGTGCAGCTTCAGGGTGCGCACATCTCCCCGAGGCTAAGTGCAGCTTCAGGGTGCGCACATCTCCCCGAGGCTAAGTGCAGCTTCAGGGTGCGCACATCTCCCCGAGGCTAAGTGCAGCTTCAGGGTGCGCACATCTCCCCGAGGCTAAGTGCAGCTTCAGGGTGCACACATCTCCCCGAGGCTAAGTGCATCTTCAGGGTGCGCACATCTCCCCGAGGCTAAGTGCAGCTTCAGGGTGCGTACATCTCCCTGAGGATAAGTGCAGCTTCAGGGAGATCGCTTCCACGTTGAAAAATATTAAAAATAGAAGAAAAAAAAATTCCCTAACATGTCACCCTCATGTCACATGAGATTCATAATTTACACTATAACCTTATTAAACTTTTAAAAACCCTGCATGAAACCTCATCCCGCCGTTGGATGAGGTTTCATGTTTTATCTTATTATTATTTCCAATAATTTATATAGATTTTTCTTTTCCCACCTATTTCCATTATTTTTAAATGTATTTCCATCCATTGTTTTATCTCTACCTTTTAGCCTATTTCGATCCCTTCCCCCCACCCCACCCCCACTAGGGCTATCTGTACCTTGCTCGTCCTGCTTTCTACCCTTAATTAGCACATCCCTTTAGATAATATCACCACCTTCAACACCTCTTTGTCCTTTTGTCTGTGACATCTTTTGGCTACCTCCACCTATCACTGTCCCTCTATCCAGCTCTACCTGTCCCACCCACCCCCCACCTTAAACCAGCTTATATTTCACCCCCTCTTCTATTTTTCCTTAGTTTTGTTGAAGAGTCATACGGACTCGAAACGTGAACTGTGCTCCTCTCCGCAGATGCTGTCGGACCTGTCGAGTTGCCCCAGGTATTTTTATTTTTGGTTTTGTTTCGGATTTCCCAGCCTCCGCAGTTTTTTTTTGCTTTTATCTTCATTAGCCGCCGGGCCTCCTGGCCTGCCCGCCAACCTTAAGGGCCTCAACTGGCCATTGACCGGTCGGCGGGCGCGCAGCTGATGGTCATCCCGCGTCATTTTACGCGTCGGCGATCGGGCCCTGCACCCACCGCTCCGCCGGTAGGCAAAATTCAGCCCCCCACCCCCTTGGCGATGTGGCTTCCACTGACCTTGACAAAGAGGTCGTAGAGGTGGTGACTGCTCCAGTGGTTGTTGAAGACCTTCTCCATGTGGACGAACATCTTTGAGCCAATTACCGGATTGCGGATGGCCACGAAACCTGTGGACACCACGGAGACAATAAGGCAATCGAAATGGGAACCAGCTCTTTGGCGTCTTGATGTTATAAATCCAGACTCCGGAGCTCCCTCCACCCCCGAGCGCAGGCAGGGAGCATCGGCGGTGGGTGGGGGGGTACTGGAGGGAGGAGAGAAGATTTGGTTTCCCCTCCCCCCCCTCCTTTTCGCCGCCTCAGGACCTCCGCAAAGCGCCGACGATGGGAGTTTCGCACGGTTTTCATTTTTTTTTTAGCGCGGCAGCCGATTTGCGCACAGCAGGATCCCACGCACGGTGCCACGAACGAAACGGTCACCGCCTGCTTTCCTCCGGGGACGTCCGGCCGAGGGGTGAACCTTGGCCCCAGGACGCCGGGGAGGGGGAGAAAAACGGCCGAGGGTCGGGCAGGAAAGCGGCAAATGGAATTCAACCCCGAGAAGCGTGGGGTGGTGCATTCGGGGGAGGGGAAGCAAGGCTAAGGGTCACACAATGAACAAGAGGATAGTGAGCGGTGTAGAGGAAGTGAGGGACCTTGGAATGAGCGTCCGCGAATCCCTGAAGGTAACTCTTTCGGGTTGCAACCAAAATAAACTAAATTCACAAAACTAGGGACCAAGTGAAAAGCAGCCCCTTAAAGGGAAACTGCAAAAGCCAAGAAACAAAATTTAAAGGAAGCTTAGAAACATTCAACCAAAACGTGATCAAAGGGGTCAAATAAAGCACCGCAGCGCCCTCCGAGGATGGAACCGGCGGACACCGTGTGCTCCCTCTCCCGGGGCACCCAGCCGTGAATGTAACCACGGAAGAGGGGCAGACAATCGGCTGGGCGACCCCCTCGATTGCCCGCTGCCTGGACCTGTTAATGGCCAACTTGGCCAGGCCCAGGAACAAGTTCACGAGGAGGTCCTCCTCCCTCCCTGCCACCACCCCTCCCTGCGCACCAGACAGGTTGATAAGGAGATTAAGAAGGCATAGGGAAACCTTCCCTTTATTAGCCGAGGTATAGAATATAAGAGGAAGGAGGTTATGCTGGAACTATATAAAACACTAGTTAGGCTATAGCGTGAGTGTTGTGTGCATTTCTGGTCACCTCATTCCAGAAAGGATGTCATTCCATTACAAGAGAGGGCACAGAGGAGATTTACAAGGATGTTGCCACCCAGGACTGGAAAATTGCAGCGATGAGGAGAGATTGGATAGGCCGGGGTTGTCCCCCCTTGGAACAGAGGAGGCTGAGGGGAGATTTAATTGAGATGTACAAAATTGTGAGGGGCCTGGACAGAGTGGATGGGAAGAGCCTATTTAATCTAGCACAGAGGTCAGTGAGTAGGGGGCATAGAGTTAAAGTGATTGGTAGAAAGATTAGAGGGGAGATGAGGAAATATTTGTGCACCCAGAGGGTCGTGGGGTCTGGAACTCACTGCCTCAAAGGGTAGTTGAGGCAGAAACCCTCAACTCAATTAAAAAGTGCCTGGACATGCACCTCAAGTGCCATAACCTGCAGGGCTATGGAGTATGGCGTACAGTTCTGGGAGCCACACTTATAGGAAGGATGAGAATACACTGGAGAGAGTGTGGAAGAGGTTTACGAGAATGGTTCCAGGGATGAAGAACTTCAGCTATGAGGATAGATCGGAGAAGCTGAGAATCGTTTTCCTTGGAGAGGAGAAGACTGAGAGGAGGCTTGATAGAAGTTTTCCAAATCATGAGGGGTCTGGACAGAGTAGACAGGGAGAAACTGTTCCCGCTGGTAAACAGATTGAGAACCCAAAGGGCACAGTTTTAAAGTGTTTTGCAAAAGAAGCAAATGCGAGGTGAGAAAAAACTTTTTCACACGGCGAGTAGTTAGGGTTTGGAAGGCACAGCCTGGAAGTGTGGCGCGGGCAGGACCAACCGAGGCATTCAAGAGGGCACTGGATGATTATTTAAACAGAAACAATGTGCGGGGTTACGGGGAGAAGGCAGGAGTTTGGCACTAAGTTAAAATGCTCAGAGAGCCGGCGCAGACACGATGGGCCGAATGGCCTCCTTCTACCCCATAACGATTCTGTGACCAAGGTGCTGGAAAGAAGGATTCGGCTGGGTAGGCAGGGGTTGGGGGGGGGGGGGGGGGCTCGTTTTTCAGCTGGCGTGGGGCACGATGGGCCGAATGGCCTCCTTCTACCCTGTAACGATTCTGCGATTCTGTGACCAAGGTGCTGGAAAGAGGGATTCGGCTGGGCGGGCAGGGGTTGGGGTGGGGGTGGGGTGGGGGGGGGGGGGGGGGGGGGTGGGTGGGGGGGGGGGGCTCGTTTTTCAGCTGGCGTGGGGCACGATGGGCCGAGCAACCTCTTCCTGTGCCATGGACTTTCTGTGACGATACGGTAAAGTGGGGGAGGGGGCAGAGAGAAGGAATTGTATTCACCAGGTAGTGAGGGATAGACAGTAAAGGTGTCCGACATTGTTGGCAGTCTCCTGGGAATGGAATCCTCTTCATCATCCGTGTTTAATGCTCTGAATCCGGCAGAAATGACACCAGGATCTATTTTCTCTGTGACAGAGTGAAAAAAAAATATCAACGACGAATCCCCTTCACAGGCCCATGTGGTAAGCTTTGAACCAAACCACCAGTAATCCCCACTCAATTTCCTTTCTTTCCTGAGCTGGGTAATGTGTAACTCTTGCAACAGCCAGCTTCCTCGATTTACAAGCATCCGCCCACCTTTCGGAAACCGAATTGCGGCAATTAGCCTCTGACTGACCTCTGTTTGGGGCACCCATGAACCTTGCCCCCATGGGGAGGTGCAAAGCAGTAGCCTTACAGGGGATACAGCAGATTAAACACAGATTAAATACGAACTGCTCTATCTAACAGGAGAACGCACACTTCCCCCAAGCAATGCCACAGAGGGTCATCTAGATGTCAACGAGAAAACATTGTCTCAATAGACATTTTATCCACTTCATTTCACTGTGTGAATACTCGGATATTTTTAAGCTAATTTTGCACTCAGCAAAGATATTGTTGCTGAATACAAGGTGAGAGTAGAGCAGGGGGTGAGATCCAGAGTAAAGCTCCCTCGACACCGTCCCCATCAAACACTCCCAGGACAGGTATAGCACGGGGTTAGATAGAGAGTAAAGCTCCCTCTACACTGTCCCCATCAAACACTCCCAGGACAGGTATAGCACGGGGTTAGATAGAGAGTAAAGCTCCCTCTACACTGTCCCCATCAAACACTCCCAGGACAGGGACAGCATGGGGTTAGATACAGAGTAAAGCTCCCTCTACACTGTCCCCATCAAACACTCTCAGGACAGGTACAGCACGGGGTTAGATAAAGAGTAAAGCTCCCTCTAAACTGTCCTCATCAAACACTCCCAGGACAGGTACAGCTCGGGGTTAGATACAGAGTAAAGCTCCCCCTACACCGTCCCCATCAAACACTCCCAGGGCAGGTACAGCATGGGGTTAGATACAGAGTAAAGCTCCATCTACACCGTCCCCATCAAACACTCCCAGGACAGGTACAGCTCGGGGTTAGATACAGAGTAAAGCTCCCCCTACTCCGTCCCCATCAAACACTCCCAGGGCAGGTACAGCACGGGGTTAGATACAGAGTAAACCTCCCTCTACACTGTCCTCATCAAACACTCCCAGGGCAGGTACAGCATGGGATTAGATACAGAGTAAAGCTCCCTCTACACCATCCCCATCAAACACTCCCAGGACAGGTACAGCACGGTGTTAGATACAGAGTAAAGCTCCCTCTACACCCTCCCCATCAAACACTCCCAGGACAGGTACAGCACGGGGTTAGATACAGAGTAAAGCTCCCTCTACACTGTCCCCATCAAACACTCCCAGGACAGGTACAGCATGGGATTAGATACAGAGTAAAGCTCCCTCTACACCATCCCCATCAAACACTCCCAGGACAGGTACATCACGGGGTTTGATACAGAGTAAAGCTCCCTCTACACCCTCCCCATCAAACACTCCCAGGACAGGTACAGCACGGGGTTAGATACAGAGTAAAGCTCCCTCTACACCGTCCCCATCAAACACTCCCAGGACAGGTACAGCATGGGATTAGATACAGAGTAAAGCTCCCTCTACACTGTCCCCATCAAACACTCCCAGGACAGGTACAGCATGGGGTTAGATACAGAGTAAAGCTCCCTCTACACTGTCCCCATCAAACACTCTCAGGACAGGTACAGCACAGGGTTAGATAGTGAGTTTTATTCTGATATGTGGAGGGGTGGGGTGAAACTCTTACTTCCTCTACATGCTTGGATCACAAAGACTTTTGGTTTGAGTTGAAGCTTTGGACAGTTTTCATTGTTGAAAATTGAGAAGATGTCATCCACTTCTACATCGGCCCCACCATCAGTGCCATGAATTGTCTCGGTATCACCATGCGCCATGATGAAGATAAATACACAGCTCAGCTCTCGTGTCTCATTGATCTTTTTGCGAAATTTCTCCAGTTTCGGGATTATGTCCTGATCAAAGGGAACGATGTTTAGAAGATAAATTCAGGGAATCTCTACAGATTAACCACGTACATCAACATTCATTCGGGAAATCCCCCTGCCCAAAAAAACACAACACAGGAGTTCCCCAGGATAGTGTCCTCGGCCCAACAGTCTTCAGCTGCTTCACCAATGACCTTCCTTCCATCATAAGGTCAGAAGTGGGGATGTTCGCTGATGGTTGCACAATGTTCAGCACCATTCGCAACTCCTCAGATACTGAAGCAGCTCCATGTCCAAATGCAGCAAGACCTGGACAATATCCAGGCTTGGGCTGACCAGTGGCAAGTAACATTCACGCCACACAAGTGCCAGGCAATGACCATCTCCAAGAAGAGAGAATCCAACCATCGCCCCTTGACATTCAATGGCATTACCATCACTGAATCCCCCACTATCAACATCATGGGGGTTACCATTGACCAGAAACTGAACTGGACCCAGCCATATAAATACTGTGGTACAAGAGGTCAGAGGCTGGGAATCCTGCGGAGAGTAACTCACCTCCTGACTCCCCCAAAGCCTGTCCACCATCTACAAGGCACAAGTCAGGAGTGTGATGGAATACTCCCCACTTGCCTGGATGAGTGCAGCTCCCACAACACTCAAGAAGCTCGACACCGTCCAGGACAAAGCAGCCCCGCTTGATCGGCACCCCATCCACAAACATCCACTCCCTCCACCACCGACGCACAGGGGCAGCAGTGTGTGTGTACCATCTACAAGATGCACTGCAGCAACTCGCCAAGGCTCCTTCGACAGCACCGCCCAAACCCACCACCTCTACCACCTAGAAGGACAAGGGCAGCAGACACATGGGGAACACCACCACCTGCAAGTTCCCCTCCGAGCCCCACACACACCATCCCGACTTGGAAATATATCGGCCGTTCCTTCACTGTTGCTGGATCAAAATCCTGGAACGCCCTCCCTAACAGCGCGGTGGGTGTACCTACACCACATGGGGACCGCAGCAGCTCGAGAAGGCGGCTCACCCCCACCTTCTCAAGGGGGCAATTAGGGATGGGCAACAAATGCTGGGCCCGGCCAGCGACACCCACATCCCGTAATAAACAGGGACCTCATATCCACTGTTAACCCTGAGTGTCCATTACCACAGACTGAAGGGTTGAGGTGTCAAATCTTACCTGACTTTTCGGGTCAATGCAAGGCTCATGGAGGGTAAAGTGAAATGTCTTCAAGAGCCTTTCCACTTTCTCATAGTCCTGGTCAGCACCAACTCTATCCTTTTTGACACAGAGCAGAAAGGCATGTCGCTCTCCAGACATGTCGTAGGCGTCCTGGGAACAGAGTTTTAGAGGAATTGTCCTGGGCACTGAATCCCCTCTCCTTTCCCATCTCCACCCCCTCCCACCCTCACCCCCTCTGCCCGACCTTCCTCCCCTCCTGAAAGTGAGGCCTCTTGTTAGGGCCCGGGCCTTAGTTCTGCTGAGGCTCGATCCCACCCCCGCATGCCCCGCCCTGACCTTCAACCCCTCCTGAAAGCGAGGCCTCTCGATGGGGCCTGGGGCCTAGTTCTGCTGAGGCTCAGTCCCACCCCCGCTCCCCAACCTTCACCCCTTCCTGAAAGTGAGGCCTCTTGATGGGGCCTGGGTCCTAGTTCTGCTGAGGCTCAATTCCAGCCCCCGCATACCCCCCTGACCTTCAACCCCTCCTGAAAGCGAGGCCTCTAGATGGGGCCTGGGGCCTAGTTCTGCTGAGGCTCAATTCCAGCCCCCGCATACCCCCCTGACATTCAACCCCTCCTGAAAGCGAGGCGTCTAGATAGGGCCTGGGGCCTAGTTCTGCTGAGGCTCAATTCCAGCCTCTGCATACCCCGCTGACCTTCAACCCCTCCTGAAAGTGAGGCCTCTCGATGGGGCCTCTGGCCTAGTTCTGCTGAGGCTCGATTCCACCCCCCCCCCTCCTCACAGCATGTCCCCCGACCTCCCTCTCCTCCTGAAGGTAAGGCCTGTCAATGGGGCCTGGGGCCTAGTTCCACTTATTTATCCCTCCTTCCCTGGCCACTCAACTTCCCTCCCTGCCCCAAGGTCGAGGCCTCTTGATGGGGCTTTGGGCCTTGTTCTCCCTGATGCTCGAGTCCCCCACCCCGACACCACCCCCCCCACCCCCACCCTCGCTCAAGGGGTCAGTCAGGCCCCGAGCGAGGGCCTGGCAGCCAAGGCCCTGTCCTGTCGCCACGGGACATGGGCCACGCCACCCAGGAAAGGCCCAGGCTGCAATCCCGGCCTGTGCTGGGACGAGCAGTCGGGCGAGGTACCCATGGCGACACTGCCCCCTTAACCCCAACCGGGTTAACGCCTTCTCTCTCCCAGCCTACCCCAATTCTCCCCTCGGAGGCTCTGAGCTGATCCCGCTCCGGAATACAAATATCAATCCAATATGAAAGGGAACTCAGTACCTGGGTCCGACGTGGTTCTCCACCATCCCCGGCATCTGTTAAAAGAAACCAGAACTTCAGGTGAGGAGAACAATGTTGTAGAATCACACAGCACAGGAGGAGGCCATTCAGCCCATCGTGCCTGTGCTGGCCCTTTGAAAGAGCTTTCCAATGGGTCCCACACACCCCCCCCGCCCAGACCCTCCCTGTCCTTTCACCCGGAGCCCGGCAAAACTCCCCCCTCGAGTATTTATCCAATTCTCCCCCCACTTTTCGAGGGTGAATCTGCTTCCGCCGTCCTATCAGGCAGCGCCTTCCAGATCACAACCACTCCCTGCGTCAAATTAAATCTCCTCCCATTTCATTATTGTCTTCAAATCCTTCCATGGCCTCGTTCCCTCCCTATCTCTGTCACCTCCTCCAGACCCTACAACCCTCCCTATCTCTGTAACCCTCTCCAACTCCTACACCCATCCCTATCTCTGTAACCCCCTCCAACCCCTACAACCCTCCCTATCTCTGTCACCTCCTCCAGCCTCTACAACCCTCCCTATCTCTGTAACCTCCTCCAGCCCCTACAACCCTCCCTATCTCTGTAACCTCCTCCAGCCCCTACAACCCTCCCTATCTCTGTAACCTCCTCCAGCCCCTACAACCCTCCCTATCTCTGTAACCTGCTCCAGCCCCTACAACCCTCCCTATCTCTGTAACCTCCTCCAGCCCCTACAACCCTCCCTATCTCTGTAACCTCCTCCAGCCCCTACAACCCTCCCTATCTCTGTAACCTCCTCCAGCCCCTACAACTCTTCCTATCTCTGTAACCTCCTCCAGCCCCTACAACTCTTCCTATCTCTGTAACCTACTGCAGCCCCTACAACCCTCCCTATCTCTGTAACCTCCTCCAGCCCCTACAACCCTCCCTATCTCTGTAACCTCCTCCAGCCCCTACAACCCTCCCTATCTCTGTAACCTCCTCCAGCCCCTACAACCCTCCCTATCTCTGTAACCTCCTCCAGCCCCTACAACCCTCCCTATCTCTGTAACCTCCTCCAGCTCCTACAACCCTCCATAAGACCATAAGACATAGGAGCAGAAATTAGGCCATTCGGCCCATCAAGTCTGCTCCACCATTCAATCATGGCTGATAAGTTTCTCAACCCCATTCTCCCGCCTTCTCCCCGTAATCTTTGATCCCCATACCAATCAAGAACCTATCTATCTCGGTCTTAAATACACTCAGTGACCTGGCCTCCACAGCCTTCTGTGGCAATGAATTCCATAGATTCACCACTCTCTGGCTAAAGAAGTTTCTCCTCATCTCTGTTCTAAAAGGTCTTCCCTTTACTCTGAGACTGTGCCCTCGGGTCTTAGTCTCTCCTACTAATGGAAACATCTTCCCCACGTCCACTCTATCCAGGCCTTTCAGTATTCTGTAAGTTTCAATCAGATCCCCCCTCATCCTTCTAAACTCCATCGAGTATAGACCCAGAGTCCTTAAACGTTCCTCATATGTTAAGCCTTTCATTCCTGGGATCGTTCTCGTGAACCTCCTCTGGACCCTCTCCAGGGCCAGCACATCCTTCCTGAGATACGGGGCCCAAAATTGCTCACAATATTCTAAATGTGGTCTGACCAGAGCCTTATAAAGCCTCAGCAGCACATCCCTGCTTTTATATTCTAGTCCTCTCGAAATAAATGCCAACATTGCATTTGCCTTCCTAACTACCGCGTCAACCTGCAAGTTAACCTTAAGAGAATCCTAGACTAGGACTCCCAAGTCCCTTTGCACTCCAGATTTCTGAATTCTCTCCCCATTTAGAAAATAGTCTATGCCTCTGTTCTTCTTACCAAAGTGCATGACCTCACACTTCCCCGTGTTGTATTCCATCTGCCACTTCTTTGCCCATTCTCCTAACCTGTCCAAATCCTTCTGCAGCCACCCTGATAATCCCCAATCTTTCCTAGTCTTACCTATGTTACTTGTCCCGACGTGGACCACAACAACTGGATCCTCCCCCTCCCTCTCCAATATCCTTTCAAGCCGGTCAGAGATGTCCCTCACCCTGGCACCGGGCAGGCAACATCCCATGTGGGACTCTCGATCCTGCTTACAAAGGAAGCTATCAATTCCCCTAATTATAGAATCCCCTCCAACTACCACTTGTCTTTTTGCTCCCCCCTCTTGAATGGCCTCCTGTCCCACGGTGCCGTGGTCAGTTGGCTCATCCTCCCTCCAGCCCTCTTCCTCATCCACACAGGGAGCAAGTACCTCGTACCTGTTGGACAAGGTCAAGAGCTGAGGCTCCTCTGTTCCTGAACACGGGATCCCGCTGCCTGCCTCACTTGCAGTCGCACCCTGCTGACCCTGACCACTGACCGGACTTGAGGTACTTAATCTACCGGGTGTGACTGCCTCCTGATACAAAGCGTCCAGGTAACTCCCTCCCTCCCCACCTCCCGGATGTGCCGCAGCGTCCGGAGCTCGGACTCCAGCTCACCAATTCTGAGCCGGAGTTCCTCCAGCAACTAATACTTGCTGCAGATGTGGTCGCTGCAGCTCGCAATGGGATCTGCCAGCTCCCACATCATACAGCTACAGCACATCACCTGCCCAGCCATCTCCACTTGGAGTTAATTCATTTATGAATCAGCTTTGCAGTGTTTTCTTTTTCAAATTTGGTGCAGATTTCCTACCAACCAATCAGGTCGCAGCTTTCCTGTGATGTCACTTTTTCAGTTTTGGCTTCAGTTACTCTGTGCCCCGAGGTCACCGCTCCGGTGCTCCTCCCTCCAAGTCTGCTCCCTGGAGACAAGGCCACGTATCCCCGAGATAAGTTAGATTTATACTCACCGCCCTTGGACAGTGAGGAGAGGGGAAGTGAAGGGGCAGGTGTTGCATCTTCTGCGGTTGCATGGGAAGGTGCCGTGGGAGGGGTTTGAGGAGTAGGGGGTGATGGAGGAGTGGACCAGGGTGTCATGGAGGGAACGATCCCTACGGAATGCCGTCGGTGGGGGGTGAAGGGAAGATGTGTTTGGTGGTGGCATCATGCTGGAGTTGGTGGAAATGGCGGAGGATGATCCTTTGAATGCGGAGGCTGGTGGGGTGATAAGTGAGGACAAGGGGGACCCTATCATGTTTCTGGGAGGGAGAGGAAGGCGTGAGGGCGGATGCGCGGGAGATGGGCCGGACACGGTTGAGGGCCCTGTCAACCACCGTGGGTGGAAAACCTCGGTTAAGGAAGAAGGAGGACATGTCAGAGGAACTGTTTTTGATAGTGGCATCATCAGAACAAATGCGACGGAGGCGAAGGAACTGAGAGAATGGGATGGAGTCCTTACAGGAAGCGGGGTGTGAGGAGCTGTAGTCGAGGTAGCTGTGGGAGTCGGTAGGCTTGTAATGGATATTGGTGGACAGTCTATCACCAGAAATTGAGACAGAGAGGTCAAGGAAGGGAAGGGAAGTGTCAGAGATGGACCATGTGAAAATGATGGAGGGGTGGAAATTGGAAGCAAAATTAATAAATTTTTCCAGGTCCAGACGAGAGCATGAAGCAGGACCGAAGTAATCATCGATGTACCGGAGAAAGAGTTGTGGGAGGGGGCCGGAGTAGGACTGGAACAAGGAATGTTCCACATACCCCATAAAGAGACAGGCATAGCTGTGGCCCCTTCACTTCCCCTCTCCTCACCGTCCAAGGGCCCAAACACTCCTTTCAAGTGAAGCAGCATTTCACTTGCACTTCCCTCAATTTAGTCTACTGCATTCGCTGCTCTCAATGCGGTTTCCTCTACATTGGAGAGACCAAACGCAGACTGGGTGACCGCTTTGCAGAACACCTGTGGTCTGTCCGCAAGCATTACCCAGACCTCCCTGTCGCTTGCCATTTCAACACTCCACCCTGCTCTCTTGCCCACATATCCGTCCTTGGCCTGGCTGCCTTGTTCCAGTGAAGCTCAACGCAAACTGGAGGAACAGCACCTCATCTTCCGACTAGGCACTTTACAGCCTTCCGGGCTGAATATTGAGTTCAACAATTTTAGGTCATGAACTCTCTCCTCCATCCCCAGCCCCTTTCCGATTTTCCCCCTCCTTTTTGTTTTTTCCAATAATTTATATAGATTTTTCTTTTCCCACCTATTTCCATTATTTTTAAATGTATTTCCACCCATTGCTTTATCTGTACCTTTTAGCCTATTTCGATCCCTTCCCCCCGCCCCACCCCCACCTAGGGCTATCTGTACCTTGCTCGTCCTGCTTTCTACCCTGAATTATCACATTCCTTTAGATAATATCACCACCGTCAACACCTCTTTTTCTTTTTGTCTGTGACATCTTTTGGTTATCTCCACCACTGGCTTCTCATCCCAACACCCCACCTCCTTAAACCAGCTTATATTTCACCCCTTTGACTATTTTTACTTAGTTCTGTTGAAGGGTCACGAGGACTCGAAACGCCCACTGTGCTCCTTCTCCGCCGATGCTGCCAGACCTGCTGAGTTTTCCCAGGTATTTCTGTTTTTGGTTTTGTTTTGTCCTCAATCCATGTTACCGCCAATCGCACCGACTCTAATCGGGTGGATTAACCCCTTTGTGTGGCTCCCTGTACCTTTCGCAGACGAGGCCATTGGCGATGGTTCCCCTCCTCTTGAGAAGCGACTTTGCTTCCTGCTCACTGGAGCTCAATGTGCAAATGGTCGCCCACGCCTTTACGATCGCGAAGTTATGCTTTCGCTTTCTGGAACCTGGTCTTTAACTCCTTGTTGTCCAGGAGAATGGCGCCAGCTGCTGTCTCTCTCCAGCCCCTTTCACCAGCCCAATGGGGGTGGAGGGGGTGGGGACTGAGTGGCCTCCCTCTCGCTCCTGCTCCTGACATTCTTGCCTAACTCTTGGCTCCCAGGCTGGTGAGGCTCGGGGCCTACACCCAGACCTGAGGAGTGGGTGACGAGCAGGCCCAGGTTGCGGGTCAGGGCCTGGGGGCAAAGGCCGTTCCGCCTGCCTGAACTGGAGTTGCTGAGTGGAGAGAGAGAGAGAGAGAGAGAGAGAGACTGCAGAACGCTGAGGGTGCGGAGGGGGAGCTGGTTGGGGGGGGGTCCGGGTGTGGATAAATGTTTGTCTCTCTCTCTCTCTCTCTGGGAGGAGCTGAGCGACTTTGGAACTCTCTGCCTCAGGAGGCGGGTGGAAGACAGGCACGTTCGATACTGTTAAGGCGGAGGGAGTTAGATCCTTCTTCCGCCAGGGGGACCGGAGGTGATCGGGGGTGGGGGGTGGGTGGTTGGGAATGTGGGAATCGAAGCACAATCAGGTCGGCCATGATCTTATTGAAAGGGGGGGGGGAAGCAGGCTCGAGGGGCCGAGTGGCCTCCTCCTCCTGACCCTATTTCGGAGACCCTAAAGTCCGTGTTGGGGCAGGTTCCCCACCGGCCTTTCCACCCAGCCCCACTTCGCACTCTGGACACCGCCTGGCCCATCGCCTGGACCATGTTCACCTCATCCACGTTCTCTCCTTCCTCTCGCCCCGGGGAGACGTGACTCCATTCCAATGCCGGGGTCATGTGACACGGACAGACGCTCACGTGAATTTCTTTACCAGGCGGTTTTTGGCTAGTCCTGCTCCAGGCAGCAAAGAGCATCTCACACAGAGGCTACAAACATCTGTGTCTGCCTCTCTCTCTCTCTGTCTCTGTCTCTCTCTCCGTCTCTGCCTCTTTCTCTCTCTCGATGTCTCTCTCTCGCTATCTCTCTCTCCCTGCCTCTCTCTCTGTCTCTCTCTCTCTCTGCCTCTCTCTCCCTCTTTCTCTCTCTCGATGTCTCTCTCTCTCTCCTCTGTCTCTCTCTCTGAGGGGGACACAGAGAATAAGCTGTGAGGGGGACACAGAGTAAGCAGTGAGGGGAAAACACAGAGGCTGCAAAGGGGTACAGACAGGTTAGGGGAGTGGGCAAGAAGATAGCTAATGGGGTATAATGTGGAGCCGGCTGAACTGATCCACTTCGGAACCGATGAAGACTTGTTGAATAATTGCAAAATGTCGGGATTCAGAGGGATCTGGGTGTCTGGGTACATGAATCACCAAAAGATGCAGCAAGTGACTAGGAAGGCAAATGGAAAGTTGTCCTTTATTGCGAGGGGGGGATGGAGTATAAGAGTCGGGAAGTCTTGCTACAACTGGACAGGGCGTTGGTGAGGCCGCTCCTGGGGCCCTGTGGACAGTTCTGGTCCCCTTACTTAAGAAAGGATCTACTTGCCCCAGAGGGAGTGCAGTGAATATTCACCAGACCGATTCCCGGGGAGTGGGAGTGTCCCCGTGAGGGTGGAACGGGCCAATAGTCTCTGGAGTTCAGACGAACGAGAGGCGATCGCACTGAAACATCAAATTCTGAAGGGGTTGGACAGGGTCGATGCTGAGAGGCTGTTTCCCCCTCCCAATCGCCCCCAACTCCCCATCCACCACCCCCCAGCTGGAGAGTCTAGAACACGGGGAGGGGGGGCGGTCACAGTCTCTGGATAAGGGGGTGGCCATTGTGGACTGAGATGAGGAGAAATTTCTTCACTCCAAGGGTTGGGAATCTTCGGAATTCCCGACCCCAGAGGGAGCTCAGTCATGGAGTACATTCGAGACGGAGAGCGAGCGACCTACGGACACTGAGGGAGCCGAGGGATGGGGGCGCGGGGAGAGCAGAGTGGAGGCAGAAGATCGGCCATGGTCGTATTGAATGGTGGAGCAGGATTGAGGGGCCAAATGGCCTTCCCTACGCCTGTTTCCTTTTTTCTCATATTATGTCTCTCTCAATCTTTGTCTCTCTCTCTGTCACTCTCTCTGTCTCTCTCTCCATCTCTCTCTTTGTCTCTCTCCCTGTCTCTCTCCCTGTTGCTCTTGCTCTCTCTGTCTATCTCTCTCCCATTCTCTCTCTCTCTCTCTGAACACTCTGTCTCTCTCTGCCTCTCTCTCTCTCCCTGTAACTCTCTCCCGCCTTCTGTCTCTCTCTCTCTGTTGCTCTCTCTGTCTCTCTCTCTCTCTGTCCCTCTCTCTCGGTCTCTTTCCCCCATCTCTCTCTCCCTCTGTCTCTCTGTCTCTCTCCATCGCTCTCTCCCTGTCGCTCTCTTTGTCTCTCTCTCTCTCCCTGTCTCCATCTCTCCCTCTCTTTTTGTCTCTCTCTCTCTCTCTCCCTATCTCTCTCTCCGTCTCTCCTGACGCATTTTCCAGGAATCATGGGCATTTACAAAACACCAGATATACCAGATAAATCACTGGAGGAGACCATTCAGCCCATCCTCCCATGATGGCTCTTTGAAAGAGCTATCCAGTCAGTCCCCCACACTGATAGCCCCGCTCTCTCCCACACAAATTTCCTCCTTTTTCCAATTCCCCTTCCAAAAATTACTGCTTCCTTTCAACAACTACTTGCATTTATGTAGCACCTGTATTTCAATAAAATGTCACCAAGACGCTTCACAGGAGCATCGATCAGACAGACTCTGAACCCGAGACACATGCGGAGATATTAGGGAAAGGTGACCAAAAGCTCGGTCAGAGAGGTCGTTTATTAATGAGCATCTTAAAGGAGGAGAGAGAGAGAGACAGAGAGAGAGAGAGAGACAGAGAGAGACAGAGAGAGAGAGGGAGACAGAGAGAGAGAGAGACAGAGAGAGAGAGACAGAGAGAGAGACAGAGAGAGAGACAGAGAGAGAGACAGAGAGAGAGACAGAGAGAGAGACAGAGAGAGAGACAGAGAGAGAGACAGAGAGAGACAGAGAGAGAGACAGAGAGAGAGAGACAGAGAGAGAGACAGAGAGAGACAGAGAGAGACAGAGAGAGACAGAGAGACAGAGAGACAGAGACAGAGAGAGAGACAGAGACAGAGACAGAGACAGAGAGAGAGACAGAGAGAGAGACAGAGAGAGAGACAGAGAGAGAGAGAGACAGAGAGAGAGAGAGACAGAGAGAGAGAGACAGAGAGAGAGACATAGAGAGAGACAGAGAGAGAGACAGAGAGAGAGACAGAGAGAGACAGAGAGAGACAGAGAGACAGAGAGAGAGAGAGAGAGAGAGAGACAGAGAGAGAGACAGAGAGAGAGAGAGACAGAGAGAGAGACAGAGAGAGAGACAGAGAGACAGAGAGAGAGACAGACAGAGAGAGAGACAGAGAGAGAGACAGAGAGAGAGAGAGACAGAGAGAGAGACAGAGAGAGAGACAGAGAGAGAGACAGAGAGAGAGATAGAGAGAGAGACAGAGAGAGAGACAGAGAGAGAGAGACAGAGAGAGAGACAGAGAGAGAGACAGAGAGACAGGGAGAGACAGAGAGAGACAGAGAGAGAGAGACAGAGAGAGAGAGACAGAGAGAGAGAGACAGAGAGAGAGAGAGAGAGAGATATTTAGGGAATTGAGATTTGGGGGGGGAATTCCAGAGCTCAGAGCACCCCTCCAGGCAGCTGAAGGCACGGCCGCCAATGGCGGAGCGATGGGAATCGGGGAAAGGCTCGAGAGGCCGGAATTGGAAGAGCGCAGAGATCTCGGAGGGTTGTAGGAGGTTACAGAGATAGGGAGGGTTGTAGGGGGCTGGGGTGGGGGGTGGGGGGGGGGGGGGACTCGAGCATCAGGAAGAACGAGGTCCAAGGCCCCATCAAGAGGCCTCGACCTTGGGGCAGGGAGGAAAGTCGAGAGGCCCGGGAGATGGGGAATAAATCGGTGAAACTAGGCCTGAGGCCCCATTGACAGGCCTTACCTTCAGGAGGGGAGGGAGGCTGGGCGGGGTGAAGAGGATCGAGCATCAGCAGGACTAGGCCCAGGCCCCATTGAGGGGCTTCAACCTTCAGGAAGAGAGTAACACTGGGGGAGGAGGGGGCAATTGAGCATCAGCAGGACTAGACCCCAGGTCCCATTGGGAGGCCCCAACCTTCAGGAACAGATGAAGGTCGGGGAGGAGGGGGGAATCGAGCACCAGTAGGACTAGGCCCCAGGCCCCATTGACAGGCCTCGAAGTTGAGGAGGGGAGGAAGGTCGGGGGAGGAGGGGGGAATCGAGCGCCAGCAGGACTAGGCCCCAGGCTCCGTGGACAGGCCTCAACCTTGAGGGGAGAAAGGTCGGGGGAGGAGGGGGGAATCGAGCGCCAGCAGGACTAGGCCAAGGCCCCATTGACAGGCCTCAACCTTGAGGAGGGGAGAAAGGTCGGGGGAGGAAGGGGGGAATCGAGCGCCAGCGGGACTAGGCCCCAGGCCCCGTGGACAGGCCTCAACCTTGAGGAGGGGAGGAAGGTCAGGGGGGAGGAAGGGGGGAATCGAGCGCCAGCAGGACTAGGCCCCAGGCCCCGTGGACAGGCCTCAACCTTGAGGAGGGGAGGAAGGTCAGGGGGGAGGAAGGGGGGAATCGAGCGGCAGCAGGACTAGGCCCCAGGCCTCGTGGACAGGCCTCAACCTTGAGGTGGGGAGAAAGGTCTGGGGAGGAAGGTCAGGGGAGATGGGGGGAATCGAGTGCCAGCAGGACTAGGCCCCAGGCCCCATTGACAGGCCTGAACCTTGAGGAGGGGAGGAAGGTCGGGGGAGGAGGGGGGAATCGAGCGCCAGCAAGACTAGGCCCCAGGTCCCATTGACAGGCCTCAACCTTGAGGAAGGTCGGGGGGAGGCATAGATGAGAAAGAGAGAGAGAGAGTTCAGAGTTTATTCACCAGGGCCAATCCCTCTACCTTTGTTCCCAGGACCGGTACGACATGTCCGGAGTGCGACACGCCTTTCTGCTCTGTGTCAAAGAGGGTAGAAGAGGCGCTGAGCAGGACGTTGAGAAAGTGGAAAAGCTCTTGCAGGAGTTTAACTTTGTCCTTAGTGAGCCCTGCATCGACCCTAACAATGAGGTAAGGCTTTCAAGTCTTTAACCCTTCGGCCAGCAGCGGCAGCGAGGACGCTGGTCATTCTGTGGCGGACGGCGAGGTGTAGGCTTCCCTGAGCGATACGAGTCCCCCCGCCGGATTAATGTTGGCGCTCCCGGTTCAGCCAGAGGCCGGCCGGATTTGTCTCACGACCTGCCTCTCGTTTGCTCAGGAAATAGTCCGGGAGGTGGCGGCGTTCCGGGACAACGTCAACAAGTCTCCGGATGTCAGCTCAGTGTTCGTCTTCCTCATGGCACACGGCGACAAGGGGAAAATTTTGGGAACCGACCGAGGGGAAGGCGTGGAACTGAAAGAGATCTTCACCCTGTTCGATAATAAAAACTGCACCGGACTCCAGATGAAGCCAAAAGTCTTTGTGACCCAAGCTTGCAGAGGAAGTAAGTGGCGACATGTGGATGGCGGTGGACAACTCACTGGGGGAGGAGCCTCCGCAAATACCCCCCCATCCTCAGTGATGGGGGGAGCCCAGCACATCAGCGCAATAGATAAGGCTGAAGCATTCGCAACCACCTTCAGCCAGAAATGGCCGAGTGGATGACCCATCTCGGCCTCCTCCGGAGGTCCCCAGCATCACAGGTGCCAGTCTTCAGCCAATTCAATTCACCCCACGTGATATCAAGAAATGGCTGAAGGCACTGGATACTGCAAAGGCTGTGGGCCCTGACAATATTCCGGCAATAGTACTGAAGACTTGTGCTCCAGAACTTGCCGGGCTCCTAGCCAAGCTGTTCTGGTACAGATACAACACTGGCATCTATCCGGCTACATGGAAAATTGCCCAGGTATGTCCTGTACACAAAAAGCAGGACAAATCCAACTCGGCCAATTACCGCCCCATCAGTCTACTCTCGATCACCAGCAAAGTCATGGAAGGGGTCATCAACAGTGCTATCAAGCGGCACTTGCTTAGCAATAACCTGCTCACTGATGCCCAGTTTGGGTTCTGCCAGGGCCACTCAGCTCCTGGCCTCATTACAGCCTTGGTTCAAACATGGACAAAAGAGCTGAACTCCCGAGGTGAGGTGAGAGTGACTGCCCTTGACATCAAGGCCGCATTTGACTGAGTATGGCATCAAGGAGCCCTAGCAAAACCTGAGTCAGTGGGAATCAGGGGGAAATCTCTCCGCTGGTTGGAGTCATACCGAGCACAAAGGAAGATGGTCATGGTTGTTGGAGGTCAGTCATCTCAGCTCCAGGACATCACTGCAGGAGTTCCTCAGGGTAGTGTCCTCGGCCCAACCATCTTCAGCTGCTTCACCAATGACCTTCCTTCCATCATAAGGTCAGAAGTGGGGATGTTCACTGATGATGGCACAATGTTCAGCACCATTCACGACTCCTCAGATACTGAAGCAGTCCATGTCCAAATGGAGCAAGACCTGGACAATATCCAGGCTTGGGCTGACAAGTGGCAAGTAACATTCACACCTCACAAGTGCCAGGCAATGACCATCTCCTACAAGAGAGAATCCAACCATCGCCCCTTGACATTCAATGGCATTACCATCACTGAATCCCCCACTATCAACATCCTGGGGGTTACCATTGACCAGAAACTGAACTGGACCCAGTCATATAAATACTGTGGCTACAAGAGCAGGTCAGAGGCTGGGAATCCTGCGGTGAATAACTCACCTCCTGACTCCCCAAAGCCTGTCCACCATCCACAAGGCACAAGTCAGGAGTGTGATGGAATACTCTCCACTTGCCTGGATGAGTGCAGCTCCCACAACACTCAAGAAGCTCGACACCGTCCAGGACAAAGCAGCCCCGCTTGATCGGCACCCCATCCACAAACATTCACTCCCTCCACCACCGACGCACAGGGGCAGCAGTGTGTGTGTACCATCTACAAGATGCACTGCAGCAACTCGCCAAGGCTCCTTCGACAGCGCCGCCCAAACCCACCACCTCTACCACCTAGAAGGACGAGGGCAGCAGACACATGGGGAACACCACCACCTGCAAGTTCCCCTCCGAGCCACACTCACCATCCCGACTTGGGAATATATCGGCCGTCCCTTCACTGTCGCTGGGTCTAAACCTGGAACTCCCTCCCTAACAGCGCCATGGGTGTACCTACGCCACATGGGACTGCAGCGGCTCAAGAAGGCAGCTCACCACCCACCTTCTCAAGGGGCAATTAGGGACGGGCAGCAAATGCCGGTCTAGCCAGCGACACCCACATCCCGTCAACGAATTAGGAAAAATGGTTCCATGGGTTGGCGGATGCTTGTAAATTGCAGCTCCCACCTGTTACCAGGGGCAGGGCAGGGGCTGGGGGGGGGTGAGTTCAACTTTATCCAGCTCTGGGAGAAAGGATATTCCGTGGGAAATGTTTGTCAGTGTTTACCGCGAAGGTGACTCATCGCGAATATTTTCTTTGTTTCTCCAACAGAACAGAAAGATCACGGGGTCAAAAGTCATTTAGAATTCCGATCCTTAAACCAGGACGATGAAGAGGAGACTGTGGAAGCAACTCTGCCGACAATGACCGACACCTTTACTGTCTATCCCGCGCAGCTGGGTGAATACATATCCTTCTCTATCCAGCCCTTCCCCACCTCTTCCAGTGCCAGACCTGCCCTGGGATACAGTCCCATGGGATCACCTCCACCCTGGTACCTCCCTACAAGTCACGTCAGACGCTTCCACACAGTCCAAGGGAGCTGTTGGTCACGATTCACGGAGCCACGATCCCAGTGGCCGGAGTCCTAATCCCGATCCCGGAGTCCCGATCCAGGTTCCCGGAGTCCTAATCAATCCCGGTTCCGGAGGCCCAATCCCAGTTCCTGGGACTGCGACCCCAGATCACGGGGCCCAATCCCGCTTCCCGGTTCCCCGATACCGGTTCCCGGAGCCCCGATCCCAATCCCAGGAAAGCCGATCCTGCTTCTCGGAGTGCTGATCCTGGTTCCCGGAGTCCCGATCCCGGTTCCCGGAATCCCGGTCCATTCCGGTTCCGGAGACCCAATCGCAGTTCCTGGGACTGCAACCCCAGATCACGGGGCCCAATCCCAGTTCCCGGTTCCCCGATCCCGGTTCCTGGAGTGCTGATCCCGGTTCCCGGAGTCCCGATCCCGGTTCCCCAATCCCGGTTCCCAGAGTCCCGATCCCGGTTCCCCAATCACGGTTCCCGGAGTCCCTATCCTGGTTCCCGGTTCACCGATCCCGGTTCCCGGAATCCCTATCCTGGTTCCCGGAGTGCTAATCCCAGTTCCCGGAGTCCCTATCCCGGTTCACGGAGTCCCGATCCTGGTTCCCGGAGTCCCGATCCCGGTTCGCCAATCCCGGATCCCGGAGACCCGACCCCGGTTCCCGGAGTACCAATCCCGGTGCCCGGAGTCCCGATCCCGGAGTCCTGATCCCGGTTCCCCGATCCCGGTTCCCGGAGTCCCGATCCCGGTGCCCGGAGTCCCGATCCCGGTGCCCGGAGTCCCGATCCCGGTTCCCCTATCCTGGTGCCCGGAGTCCCGATCCCGGTTCCCGGAGCCTCGATCCCGGTTCCCGGAGCCTCGATCCCGGTTCCCGGAATCCCTATCCCGGTTCCCGGAGTGCTAATCCCAGTTCCCGGAATCCCGACCCCGGTTCCCGGAGTCCCGACCCCGGTTCCCGGAGTCCCGACCCCGGTTCCCGGAGTCCCGACCCCGGTTCCCGGAGTCCCGACCCCGGTTCCCGGAGTCCCGACCCCGGTTCCCGGAGTCCCGACCCCGGTTCCCGGAGTCCCGATCCCGGTTCCTCGATCCCGGTTCCCGGAGTCACGATCCCGGTTCCCAGAGTGCCGATCCCGGTTCCACGATCCCAGTTCCCGGAGTGCCGATCCCGGTTCCCGATCCCGGTTCCCGGAGTCCCGATCCCGGTTCCCGGAGCCCCGATCCCGGTTCCCGGAGCCCCGATCCCGGTTCCCGGAGTCCCGATCCCGGTTCCCAGGGTCCCGATCCCGGTGCCCGGAGTCCCGATCCCTGTTCCCGGTTCCCCGATCCCGGAGCCCTGATCCAGGTTCCCGGAGTCCCTATCCCGGTTCCCGGAATGCTGATCTCAAGCCCTGGAGCTGTGACCCCGGTTCCTGATCCCACGGCCGAATCCCGTGACCACCCCTCCTCTCTCTGTTGGCCGCGTTCCCAAAGTTTCGGGTCACCTGCAAACATTGAGGGCGACGCGTTCCCCCCCCCACCAAGCTCAGCTCATTGTCTATACACGGGGGGTGGGGCTCCCAGTCTCAGGATAAGGGGGTGGCCATTTCGGACTGGAGATGAGGAGGAATTCCTTCCCTCCGAGGGTTGGGAATCTTTGGAATTCCCGACCCCCGGAGGGAGCTCAGTCGCCGAGCGTACTCGGGACGGGGGGGAACCGAGAGACTTTCGGACACCGAGGGATAGGGGCAGGGAAAGTGGGGTCAAGGGTCAAGACTGAGCCATGATGGCATTGGGTGGAGGGGGGGAGCGGGCTCGAGGGGCCGAATGGCCTCCCCTCTCTCTTGTGGTCCTTCCCTGCGACTCGAGGATGTCTCAATCCATTTGACAGGCACCGAGGTGCTTCAGAAGCGGCCCTTGTGAAGGGCATCCTATCTGAGCACAGCAAGATCCCACAAGCAGGGATCCGACGAATGACGAGATAATCTGTTTCAGTGCTGGTCACTGAGGGACAAATGCCGGCCTCAGCACGAACACCGCCCCTCATTCCCCCCCCTCAAAAGCCCCCCGCCCCTCTCCCCCACCACCACCCCACAACACCTTCCCCTCCCCCAAAACCATCACCCTTCTTCCAATAAAGCCACCTGTGCTGTGACATAAGCTACGAAAATGGAGGTTCCCCCTCCCCATTCAGGCCCTTCCCCCACCCCCGCTACCTGACCATCTTTCCCAGTCAGTGGAAATAGGTCAGATCATAAGAGCTAGGAGCAGGAGGAGGCCATTCAGCCCCTCGAGACTGCTCCCCCATTCAATAAGTTCATGGCCGATCTGATTGTTCCTCAACTCCACTTTCCTGCCCCTCCACCCCCCCCATAGCCCTCGACTCCCCCCTCGTCGATCAGAAATCTGTCTCACTCGGCCTTGAATATATTCAGTGACCCGGCCCCCACTGCTCTCTTGGGGGGGGGAGAGAATTCCACAGACTGACCACCCTCTGAGAGAAGAAATTCCTCCTCATCTCCGTCTTCAATGGGAGACCCCTCATTCTGAAACTGTGCCCCCTCCCCTCGTTCTAGATTCCCCTCCCACGAGGGGCGGGTAACATCCTCTCAGCATCCACCCTGTCAAACCCCCTCCCCTCAGAATCTGATATGTTTCAATAAGATCACCTCTCATTCTTCTAAACTCCAATGGGTAGAGGCCCAACCTGCTCAACCTTTCCTCATCAGACAAACCCCCTTCGTCCCAGGAATCGGCCGAGTGAACCTTCTCTGAACGGCTTCCGATGCGAGTCTGTCCCTCCTGAAGTAAGGGGACCAGAACTGTCCACAGTGACCCAGGAGCGGCCTCACCAACGCCCTGTCCAGTTGTAGCAAGACTTCCCCACTTTTATACTCCATCCCCCCCCTCGCAATAAAGGACAACTTTCCATTTGTCTTCCTCATCACTCGCTGCATCTGCATACCAACTATTTTGTGATTCATGTACCAGGACACCCAGATCCCTCTGCACCGCAGCCTTCTCCAGTCTCTCTCCATTTCAATAATATTCTGCTTTTCTATTCTTCCTGCCAAAGCTTTCCCACATTATACTCCGTCTGCCAAATTTTTGCCCACTCACGCAACCTACCGATATCCCTTTGTATCCTCCTCACAGCTTACTTACCTGCCCTACCTTTGCGTCGGCGGCAAATTTGGCCACAACGCGCTCGATCCTTTGTATCCTCCTCACAGCTTACTTACCTGCCCTACCTTTGCGTCGGTGGCAAATTTGGCCACAACGCGCTCGGTCCCTTCACGCAAGCCGTGAGTAACGGCTTGCAAGTTGTCGGGGTAGCCGCACTGTTACATTACGTTACATTAGCGAGTTAAGACGGGGGGGGGGGATAAATTGTACGACCCACAGCAACCTGCCTCTTAACAGCCTTCCGCTCTCTCGTTGAGGGGTTAGGAAGGTCTCCCATCGATCTCTCAATCTTCCTCCGATCCATCTTCCATCCAAAGAGGGCACTGCCGCCCGATGGGCACTCCCTGTGCCTCGCCCCCCTGTACGACACCCATCTACGTACCAACTACTGGGGTTGTGGGGGTTGCGGGGGGGGTGAAGTCGTGTTGGAGGGTAGCCCAGTGTCAGTCATCTGTCTAACTGTCCTGGCCCCCAGTGGGTCCAGGACAAGAGGCTGAGGGCGCGTCCAGGTCCATTTTGGTTTTTTTTTTGGGGGGGGGGTGCGGTGGGTGTGGGGTTTACATCGCGCTGACCAGTCATATCCTGGCCTTCCCCGAGCCGTTGGGAGATAAAGGGAGGTGGACAGGAAGGCCGTCTAGTCTCACGGGAACCCGAGAAGGGCAGCCTGGTCAAAAGTTGGACCCCCACCGAGGTCAAAGTGTTTGAGAAGAGGGGCAGAAGGTACCTGCTTATTCAGGACCCCCTCAATTTCTCTCACACGCAGGTCACGTGGCTTATCGTACCCCTGAGAAAGGGTCGACGATGATCACGCTAATGGTGAAGTGTTCCGGGATTTCGGGAGCAGCTTCCACCTCTACGATCTCTTCGTCAAGGTGAGTGGAACCTGCGTCAGGCGGCGGAGGTGACGGGGATTTGGACGGACCCCGGACTCGCCGGGCTCTCCAGACCCGGTGGCTTGGTTGGGCCGCTCGATCGCAGAGCCCAGCACTCAGTTCAGCTCCTTCAGGGTGCAGGCCGCGAGCGAGCGAGTGAACCTCTGGCTGTATCGAGGAACGTGTGGTCACCGGCGCTGACAGGCGGCGGGATTTTAAAGCACGTGGACAGGTCTGACCCTCCGTCAGTGCGGCGCTCCCTCAGCACTGACCCTCCGACAGTGCAGGGCTCCCTCAGCACTGACCCTCCGACAGTGCAGGGCTCCCTCAGCATTGACCCTCCGACAGTGCTGCGCTCCCTCAGCACTGACCCTCCGACAGTGCAGGGCTCCCTCAGCACTGACCCTCCGATAGTGCGGGGCTCCCTCAGTACTGACCCTCCGACAGTGCGGCGCTCCCTCAGCACTGAGCCTCCGACAGTGCGGCGCTTCCTCAGCACAGACCCTCCGACAGTGCGGCGTTCCCTCAGCACTGGCCCTCCGACAGTGCGGCGCTCCCTCAGCACTGGCCCTCCGACAGTGCGGCGCTCCCTCAGCACTGGCCCTCCGACAGTGCGGCGCTCCCTCAGCACTGGCCCTCCGACAGTGCGGCGCTCCCTCAGCACTGGCCCTCCGACAGTGCGGCGCTCCCTCAGCACTGGCCCTCCGACAGTGCGGCGCTCCCTCAGCACTGGCCCTCCGACAGTGCGGCGCTCCCTCAGCACTGGCCCTCCGACAGTGCGGCGCTCCCTCAGCGCTGACCCTCCGACGGTGCGGAATTCAAAGCCAAGCAGGATATCGGACAACTGAGTGGGTAAAAGCAAGGGCAAGATACACTAAACGGGTAGGATCTGCATTTTAATTTAAAATTAAATGAAGCTTCTTAAACATTTTAAAAACCGCATTTATCTTACATACAACAATAGTTTAACTATCTACAGAGACCTGATGAATGTTAAAATGTATCACAGGCACGGGAAACCTTCAACTAGAGTCAAGAAAAGACTTAGCACATCATTTCTGAAATGTTGTTGACCTTTGCATACACTGTCCCCATCAAACACTCCCAGGACAGGTACAGCACGGGGTTAGATACAGAGTAAAGCTCCCTCTACACTGTCCCCATCAAACACTCCCAGGACAGGTACAGCACGGGGTTAGATACAGAGTAAAGCTCCCCCTACACTGTCCCCAGCAAACACTCCCAGGACAGGTACAGCACGGGGTTAGATACAGAGTAAAGCTCCCTCTACACCGTCCCCGTCAAACACTCCCAGGACAGGGACAGCACGGGGTTAGGTACAGAGTAAAGCTCCCTCTCTCATGGAGAGCGGGAATTTGGGGTGGTGGGGAAGTGGGGTAGATGGGGGGGGGGAGTTGGGAGTGGGGTAGATGGGGGGGGGAATGGGAAGGGGGTAGATGGGGAGGGGGAATGGGAAGTGTTTTTAGAAATCGTCATCGTCGCAGATGTCCAGGTAAACATCGAAAGCCTCCCGGTTGCAGTTCCCGTCGGGAGTGAAGGACGTATTTTGTGAAATGTTCCATCGACGCAGATTGCTGGAGAGAGAGAGAGAGAGAGAGAGAGAGAGAGAGGAGGTTAGCAGGAAGGGGGAATCGACAGGTTCGAGGCGAGGACTTTGGGGAGGGGGTCAGGATGAGGCTAAACCTTCCCCCCTCACCACCCCCCAGCCCCCCCCCAAAAAAATCAGGGGGCTCACTCAGCGTTGTGTGGCGGTGAGTCCAGGGCTGGGGAGGGGAGGGGAGGGAGACTATGGGGTGGGGGGGTAGTGAGCCCAGGCGCTGAAGACCGGCGTCCGACCGATCAGCGATGACCCCCGCAGGCGAATAGCAGCCAGCGATTGGTGAGGCCAGAGTGCTCCAAACTGAGGGGGGGGGTGGGGGTGGTGGCGCCTGTGTTCGGGCCTCTTTAACCGGAGCATCTCACCCCTACCCCCACCCCGTGCCTGACTCCCCCCACCCTCTCCTCACCCCTCCCCCAACCCGGGTCCTTCTCCACCCACCAAGTCCCCAAACCAGGGTCCCCCCCCCCCCCCCCTCCCTCGACCTCTAACCCCATTTCCACTCCCCCCGACCTCTAACCCCATTTCCACTCCCCCCTCAACCTCTAACTCCATTTCCACTCCCCCCTCGACCTCTAACTCCATTTCCACTCCCCCTCCTCCCTCGACCTCTAACCCCATTTCCACTCCCCTTCGACCTCTAACCCCATTTCCACTCCCCCCTCGACCTCTAACCCCACTTCCACTCCCCTCCTCCCCCCGACCTCTAACCCCATTTCCACTCCCCCCGACCTCTAACCCCATTTCCACTCCCCCCGACCTCTAACCCCATTTCCACTCCCCCCGACCTCTAACCCCATTTCCACTCCCCCCGACCTCTAACCCCATTTCCACTCCCCCCCGACCTCTAACCCCATTTCCACTAAACCCTACCCCCCGACCGCTAACCCCATTTCCACTCCCCCCGACCTCTAACCCCATTTCCACTCCCCCTGACCTCTAACCCCCTTTCCACTACCCCCTCCCCCGACCTCTAACCCCATTTCCACTCCCCCCGACCTCTAACCCCATTTCCACTCCCCCCGACCTCTAACCCCATTTCCACTCCCCCCGACCTCTAACCCCATTTCCACTCCCCCCGACCTCTAACCCCATTTCCACTACCCCCTCCCCCGACCTCTAACCCCATTTCCACTCCCCCCCGACCTCTAAACCTGTTTCCACTAACCTCTCCCCCCGACCTCTAACCCCGTTTCAACTCCTCCCTCCCCTCTCCCCCTCCCCCCCACGTACCTATGACGGAGTTGACGTTCTTCGAGGTGTTTTTCCCGAAGGCGCAGATACAGGCGCACTCGGCGGGCACGGTGAAACTGGCCAGGCTCCACTGCGAATCCACGTACTGACCGATGACCGGGCCCACTTTACCCACACGCGCCAGCCTGCCCAATCAGATCGCAGCAAAGAGAAAAATTTGAAGAATGGTTAAGTCCCGAGTGACGGCCATTTGCAGTGTCCACGACCACTGACTGCGGACCAGAGTGGCGGCCATTTGCAGTGTCCACGACCACTGACTGCGGACCAGAGTGGCAGCCATTTGCAGTGTCCACGACCACTGACTGCGGACCGAGTGACGGCCATTTGCAGTGTCCACGACCACTGACTGTGGACCAGAGTGACGGCCATTTGCAGTGTCCACCACCACTGACTGCAGACCAGAGTGGCGGCCATTTGCAGTGTCCACCACCACTGACTGCAGACCAGAGTGGCGGCCATTTGCAGTGTCCACCACCACTGACTGCAGACCAGAGTGGCGGCCATTTGCAGTGTCCACCACCACTGACTGCAGACCAGAGTGGCGGCCATTTGCAGTGTCCACCACCACTGACTGCGGCCCAGAGTGGCGGCCATTTGCAGTGTCCACCACCACTGACTGCAGACCAGAGTGGCGGCCATTTGCAGTGTCCATCAGTCCCTCACGCCCCTGGGTCCTAACACCCACCTCCCTCCCTCCCTACCCCACTCACGCCGATCTCCGGTTTAACTTGGTGTCCTTCAGGGCGAAGATGTGGACAGTCCCCTTGTCGCTGGACGCGCAGAGGAACGAGGACTCGTGGCTGAAGTTGATGCTGTTGGGAGGAAGTGGGGGGGGGGGGATCGATTAGCGGCAGCATTCCCTGGAATTTCCTGTTCCCACCCCATCCCCATCCCCTCCTCCACTCCGCCCTCACTCCCTCCCTCCCTCCGTCCGTCCCTCCCTCCCCAGCGGCTGAAACCAGGGACCCCGAACACGGGGGGCTCAGCTCTCCACCGAATACCACAGGGGGGAGGCCATTCGGCCCATCGTGCCGGTGCCGGCCCCCTTTGAAATAGCCATCCAATTCGTCCCACACTCTCTTCCCTCCCCCCCGCCCTCCCACCCACCCACCCCCCCCCCCCACCCCCAACTCAGTTTCTCCTCATTCACTCGATTGAGACCACCCCCCCCTCGATTCAATCTCCCCCCCCTTCAACCTCCTCCGCTCCGAGGGGAACAATCCCGGCTTCTTCGGTCCCCAGCTCCCGCCCTCCCATCCACCTTCGCCCCTGTCTGATCTCGGAGCCTGTGAATTAGGGGGGGGGGGGTGGTGGAGGGCAGTTCTCACCAGTACAGGGTAGCGGGGTCAGTGCCCCTCCTCAGCTCCACCAGCTTCTCCTTGGTCTGGGTGTCAAACAGTCGGATCAGGGTGCCCTGGAGGGGAAAGAAACCACAACGGGAGAGAGGCCGTGACCTGCGACAGTGGGAGGCATCACTGTTTACCCGCGCTGTCTCCACCCACCACCCGCCCCAGGGGAAATGTCCTCCTGCCCCCAGCAGCCAGCCCTTTACTAGGGCAACAGCTGGGCCCATACCTCACGTGCAGGAAGTGAACACGGGGACCCCGGCCGGGGGGGGGGGAAGGACACATCAAAACAGCTCGAATCAGGGGAATGTGAGTGAGAGTGCGCATGTGTGAGCGTGAGTGGCAAAAAGAGGGACAAGGTTAGTGAGAGGCAGTGTTTAAGCGTGTGTGTGTGTGTGTGTGTGTGTGAGACTGACCGTGTGGGCAAGTGAGCGTGTGTGTGCACGTGCATGTATGATTGTGTGCATGCGTGCAAGCGTGTGTGTGCGCGTGAGTGAGCTTGTGTGCATGCGAGTGTCCATGCGAAGTGTGTGCGTGTGTGCGAGTGAGTGTGCATGAATGTCCGAGTGTGTGTGTTCAAGTGTGTGTGAATGTCTGAGTGTGAGCGAGTGTCCGAGTGTGTGTGTCCCCGTCCGTGTAAGTGTTTGAGTGTGTGTCCGAGTGTGAATGAGTGTGCGAGTGTGTGTGAATGTCCGAGTGTGAGAGTGCTCGAGTATGTGAGTGTTCGAGTGTGTGTCCATGTGTGAGTGTCCGAGTGCCCGAGCGTGTGTGCGCGCGAGTGTCCGTGAGTGTGTGAGTGTTCAAGTGTGAGTGAATGTCCGAGTGTGAGGGGGACTCCCGGGGCCGGGCAGGGGAGGTCCCGGGGCCGGGCAGGGGAGGTCCCGGGGCCGGGCAGGGGAGGTCCCGGGGCCGGGCAGGGGAGGTCCCGGGCCGGGCAGGGGA
>NW_027598832.1:0-30000 GCF_964194155.1 Cetorhinus maximus
CTCTCTGTCTCCCCTCTCTCAATCTCTCTCACCATCTCTCTCTCTGTCTCCTCTCTCTCAATCTCTCTCACCATCTCTCTCTCTGTCTCCCTCTCTCAATCTCTCTCACCATCTCTCTCTCTGTCTCCCTCTCTCAATCTCTCTCACCATCTCTCTCTCTGTCTCCCTCTCTCTCTCAATCTCAATCTCTCTCACCATCTCTCTGTCTCCCTCTCTCTCAATCTCTCTCACCATCTCTGTCTCCCTCTCTCTCAATCTCTCTCACCATCTCTCACTCTGTCTATCTCTCACTCTCAATCTCTCTCACCATCTCTCTGTCTCTCTCTCTCTCATTCTCTCTCACCATCTCTCTCTCTGTCTCCCTCTCTCTCTCAATCTCTCTCACCATCTCTCTGTCTCCCTCTCTCTCAATCTCTCTTACCATCTCTCTCTGTCTCCCTCTCTCTCTCAATCTCTCTCACTATCTCTGTCTCCCTCTCTCTCAATCTCTCTCACCATCTCTCTGTCTCCCCCTCTCAATCTCTCTCACCATCTCTCTCTCTGTGCCCCTCTCTCACCATCTCTCTCTGTCTCCCTCTCTCTCTCAATCTCTCTCACCATCTCTCTCTCTCCCTCTCTCTCAATCTCTCTCACCATCTCTCTCTCTCCCTCTCTCTCAATCTCTCTCACCATCTCTCTGTCTCCCTCTCTCTCTCAATCTCTCTCACCATCTCTCTGTCTCCCTCTCTCTCAATTTCTCTCACCATCTCTCTCTCTCTGTCTCCCTCTCTCTCTCAATCTCTCTCACGATCTCTGTCTCCCTCTCTCTCAATCTCTCTCACCATCTGTCTCTCTGTCTCCCTCTCTCTCTCAATCTCTCTCACGATCTCTCTGTCTGTCTACCTCTCTCTCTCAATCTCTCTCACCATCTCTCTCGCTGTCTCTCTCTCTCTCAATCTCTCTCACCATCTCTCTGTCTCTCTCTCTCTCAATCTCTCTCACCATCTCTCTCTCTCCCTCTCTCTCAATCTCTCTCACCATCTCTCTCTCTCTCCCTCTCTCTCAATCTCTCTCACCATCTCTCTCTCTCTCCCCTCTCTCAATCTCTCTCACCATCTCTCTCTCTGTCTCCCTCTCTCTCTCAATCTCTCTCACCATCTCTCTCTCTGTCTCCCTCTCTCTCAATCTCTCTCACCATCTCTCTCTCTGTCTCCCTCTCTCTCTCAATCTCTCTCACCATCTCTCTCTCTATCTCCCTCTCTCTCTCAATCTCTCTCACCATCTCTCTGTCTCCCTCTATCTCAATCTCCCTCACCAGCTCTCTCTCTCTCCCTCTCTCTCAATCTCTCTCTCCCTCTCTCTCAATCTCTCTCACCATCTCTCTCTCTGTCTCCCTCTCTCTCAATCTCTCTCACCATCTCTCTCTCTGTCTCCCTCTCTCTCAATCTCTCTCACCATCTCTCTGTCTCCCTCTATCTCAATCTCTCTCACCATCTCTCTCTCTGTCTCCCTGTCTCAATCTCTCTCACCATCTCTCTCTCTGTCTCCCTCTCTCAATCTCTCTCACCATCTCTCTCTCTGTCTCCCTCTCTCAATCTCTCTCACCATCTCTCTCTCTGTCTCCCTCCCTCTCTCAATCTCAATCTCTCTCACCATCTCTCTGTCTCCCTCTCTCTCAATCTCTCTCACCATCTCTCTCTCTGTCTCCCTCTTTCTCTCAATCTCTCTCACCATCTCTCTGTCTCCCTCTCTCCATCTCTCTCACCATCTCTCTCTCTGTCCCCCTCTCTCTCAATCTCTCTCACCATCTCTCTCTCTGTCTCCCTCTCTCTCTCATTCTCTCTCACCATCTCTCTCTCTGTCTCCCTCTCTCTCTCAATCTCTCTCACCATCTCTCTCTATCTCCCTGTCTCTCTCAATCTCTCTCACCATCTCTCTCTCTCCCTCTCTCTCAATCGCTCTCACCATCTCTCTCTCTCCCTCTCTCTCAATCTCTCTCACCATCTCTCTGTCTCCCTCTCTCTCTCAATCTCTCTCACCATCTCTCTGTCTCCCTCTCTCTCAATCTCTCTCACCATCTCTCTCTCTGTCTCCCTCTCTCTCTCAATCTCTCTCACCATCTCTCTCTCTGTCTCTCTCTCTCAATCTCTCTCAGCATCTCTCTCTCTGTCTCCCTCTCTATCAATCTCTCTCACCATCTCTCTCTCTGTCTCCCTCTCTCTCTCAATCTCTCTCACCATCTCTCTCTCTATCTCCCTCTCTCTCTCAATCTCTCTCACCATCTCTCTCTCTGTCTCTCTCTCTCTCAATCTCTCTCACCATCTCTCTGTCTCTCTCTCTCTCAATCTTTCTCACCATCTCTCTCTCTCCCTCTCTCTCTATCTCTCTCACCATCTCTCTCTCTCTCCCTCTCTCTCAATCTCTCTCACCATCTCTCTCTCTCTGCCTCTCTCAATCTCTCTCACCATCTCTCTCTCTGTCTCCCTCTCTCTCTCAATCTCTCTCACCATCTCTCTGTCTCCCTCTATCTCAATCTCCCTCACCATCTCTCTCTCTCTCCCTCTCTCTCAATCTCTCTCACCATCTCTCTCTCTGTCTCTCTCTCTCTCAATCTTTCTCACCATCTCTCTCTCTCCCTCTCTCTCAATCTCCCTCACCATCTCTCTGTCTCTCCCTCTCTCTCAATCTCTCTCACCATCTCTCTCTCTCTGCCTCTCTCAATCTCTCTCACCATCTCTCTCTCTGTCTCCCTCTCTCTCTCAATCTCTCTCACCATCTCTCTCTCTGTCTCCCTCTCTCTCTCAATCTCTCTCACCATCTCTCTGTCTCCCTCTATCTCAATCTCCCTCACCATCTCTCTCTCTCTCTCCCTCTCTCAATTTCTCTCACCATCTCTCTCTCTGTCTCCCTCTCTCTCAATCTCTCTCACCATCTCTCTCTCTGTCTCCCTCTCTCTCAATCTCTCTCACCATCTCTCTCTCTCCCTCTCTCTCACCATCTCTCTCTCTCCCTCTCTCTCAATCTCTCTCACCATCTCTCTCTCTCCCTCTCTCTCAATCTCTCTCACCATCTCTCTCTCTGACTCTCTCTCTCTCAATCTCTCTCACCTTCTCTCTCTGTGTGTCTCTCTCTCAATCTCTCTCACCATCTCTCTGTCTCTCTCTCTCTCAATCTCTCTCACCATCTCTCTCTCTCCTCTCTCTCAATCTCTCTCACCATCTCTCTCTCTCTCCCTCTCTCTCAATCTCTCTCACCATCTCTCTCTCTCTGCCTCTCTCAATCTCTCTCACCATCTCTCTCTCTGTCTCCATCTCTCTCTCAATCTCTCTCACCATCTCTCTCTCTGTCTCCCTCTCTCTCTCAATCTCTCTCACCATCTCTCTCTCTGTCTCCCTCTCTCTCAATCTCTCTCACCATCTCTCTCTCTGTCTCCCTCTCTCTCAATCTCTCTCACCATCTCTCTCTCTGTCTCCCTGTCTCTCAATCTCTCTCACCATCTCCCTCTCTATCTCCCTCTCTCTCTTAATCTCTCTCACCATCTCTCTGTCTCCCTCTATCTCAATCTCCCTCACCATCTCTCTCTCTCTCTCCCTCTCTCTCAATCTCTCTCACCATCTCTCTCTCTGTCTCCCTCTCTCTCAATCTCTCACTCTCTCTCTCTCTGTCTCCTTCTCTCTCAATCTCTCTCACCATCTCTCTCTCTGACTCTCTCTCTCTCAATCTCTCTCACCATCTCTCTCTCCCTCTCTCTCAATCTCTCTCACCATCTCTCTCTCTGTCTCCCTCTCTCTCAATCTCTCTCACCATCTCTCTCTCTCCCTCTGTCAATCTCTCTCACCATCTCTCTCTCTCCCTCTCTCTCAATCTCTCTCACCATCTCTCTCTCTGTCTCCCTCTCTCTCTCACAATCTCTCTCACCATCTCTCTCTCTTCCTCTCTCTCAATCTCTCTCACCATCTCTCTCTCTCTGCCTCTCTCAATCTCTCTCACCATCTCTCTCTCTGTCTCCCTCTCTCTCTCAATCTCTCTCACCATCTCTCTCTCTGTCTCCCTCTCTCTCAATCTCTCTCACCATCTCTCTCTCTGTCTCCCTCTCTCTCAATCTCTCTCACCATCTCTCTCTGTGTGTCTCTCTCTCAATATCCCTCATCAAGTCTCTCTCACCCCGCCCCCTGCCCGCTCTGTGTGACCCCGCCCCCTGCCCGCTCTGTGTGACCCCGCCCCCTGCGCGCTTTGTGTCAGTTGAAGTGAAGCGCGAGAGGAGCCGGGAGTTGAGCGGGAGCAAAGGTCACTAAGGGAGTTCAGTGAGGCGGGAACGAGGTGATCCTTCGAGGACAATGAGTGCGGCCGGGGCAGCGTTTACTGCTTTTATTGCTGAGAGTGTTTAAGATCTTATTTTGTGGTTCATCGTTTGTAAGGGACTATATTCTGTAACAGCAAAGCGCAGGGATGAAGGGCCCGAGAGTAATTGATATTATTTGATATTAAATATCTTCCAAAAGGTTTAATTTAATTTAAAGGGGTCAGTCATGGCAGGAGAGCTCAAAGCCGTGGTGTGCTCATCCTGCTCTATGTGGGAAGCCGGGCACGTTTCCAGTGCCCGGGACCAGCCTGTGTGCGGGAAGTGTCTCCAGCTGCAGCTCCTGGAAGCCGGGGATTTGGAGCTGGAGCGGTGGCTGGGGACACGGTGGAGCATCCGCCAGGTGGAGAGTATCGTGGATAGGGACGTATAGAGAGGTGGTCACACCGTAGGGTAAGAGCCCACATGCAGGAAGGGAATGGGTGACCACCAGGCAAAGCAAGGGGACTAGGCAGGCAGTGCAGGAATCTCCTGTGGCTGTTTCCCTGCAAAACAGGTATACCGCTTTGGATACTGTTGGGGGGGGAATGGCCTCTCAGGAGAAAGCAGCAACAGCCAAATTTGTTGCACCATGGTTGCCTAGGCTGCACCGGGGAGGAGTAAAATGTGTGGGAATGCAACAGCTACAGGGGATTCAATTGTAAGGGGAATAGAGAGACATTTCTCTGGCTGCAAACGAGACTCCAGGATGGTATGTTGCCTCCCTGGTGCTCGGGTCAAGGATGTCTCAGAGCGGCTAGAGGACATTCTGAAGGGGGAGGGTGAACAGACAGTGGTTGTGGTGCACATTGGTACAAATGACATAGATGAAAAAAGGGATGAGATCCTAAAAGCAGAATATAGGGAGTTAGGAAGTAAGTTGAAAAGTAGGACCCCAAAGGTAGTGATCTCAGGATTACCACCAGCTACGTGCCAGTCAGAGTAGAAATAGCAGGATATATCAGATGAATACGTGACTGAAGAGATGGTGTGAAGTGGAGGGTTTCAGATTCCTGGGGCGTTGGGACTGGTTTTGGGGGAGGTGGGATCAGTACAAACCGGACGGGTTACACCTAGACAGGACTGGGACTGATGTCCTGGTGGAACATTTGCTTGAGTGGTTGGGGAGGATTTAAACTAAAATGGCAGGGGAATAGGAACCTATGCAAGGAGTCAGAGAAAGGGGAATCAAAGACAAGAACAAAAGACAGAAAGCGGAATAAGAAAAGTGATAGTCAGAGAAACCAAGGGCCAGAATCAAACGGGGCCTCAGTGAAAAAAAGTGGGAACGGGACAAGTAATGTTAAAAAGACAATCCTTAAGGCTTTGTGCCTTAATGCGAGGAGCATTCGCATAAAGTGGATGAACTAACAGCGCAAATAGATGTAAACAGGTATGATATAGTCGGAATTACAGAGACATGGCTGCAGGGTCACCAGGGAAGGGAACTGAACATCCAGGGGTATTCAGTGTTTAGGAAGGACAGACAAAAAGGAAAAGGTGGTGGAGTTGCATCGCTGGTTAAAGAGGAAATTAACGCAATAGTGAGGAAAGATATTAGCTCCGACGATGTGGAATCTGTATGGGTAGAGCTGAGAAATACTAAGGGGCAAAAAACGTTAGTGGGGGTTGTATATAGACCCCCAAACTGTAGTGGTGATGTTGGGAATGGCATTAAACAGGAAATTAGAGAAGCATGTAATAAAGGAACATGTGTAATTATGGGTGCCTTTAATCTGCATATAGATTGGGCAAATCAAATTAGTAACAATACCGTAGAGGAGGAATGTCTTGAGTGTAAATGGGATGATTTTCTGGACCAATGCTTTGAGGAACCAACGAGAGAACAGCCCATCCTCGACTGGGTATTGTGTAATGAGAAAGGAATAATTGGCAATCTACTTGTGCGAGGCCCCTTGGGGATGAGTGACCATAATATGATAGAATTTTTCATCAAGATGGGGAGTGACATAGTTGATTCTGAGACTTGGGTCCTGAAGCTTAATAAAGGAAACTACGATGGTATGAGGCGCGCGTTGGCTATGATGGATTGGGAAACGTTGCTTAAAAGGGATGACGTTGGATAGGCAATGGCAAACATTCAAAGAGCGCATGGGTGAACTGCAACAATTGTTTATTCCTGTCTGGCGCAAAAGTGAAACAGGAAAGGTGTCGAAACCATGGCTTTCGAAGGAAATTAGAGAGAGTATTAGATGCAAGGAAGAGGCATACAAATTGGCCAGAAAAAACAACAGACCTGAGGATTGGGTGCAGTTTAGAATTCAGCAAAGGAGGACCAAGGCATTGATTAAGAAGGGGAAAATAGAGCATGAGAGTAAGCTTGCAGGGAACATAAAAACTGACTGTAAAGGTTTCTATAGGTATGTGAAGAGAAAAAGATTGGTGAAGACAAATGTAGGTCCCTTACAGTCAGAAACAGGGGAATTTATAATGCGGAAAAAAGAAATGGCTGTCCAACTAAATACATACTTTGGTTCTGTCTTCACAAAGGAGGACACAAATAACATAGCAGATATGTTGGGGAACACAGGGTTTCGTGAGAGGGAGGAACTGAAAGAAATCAGCCTTAGTAGGGAAATGTTGTTGGGGAAATTGATGGGATTGAAGGCTGTTAAATCCCCAGGCCCTGATAATCTACATCCCAGAGTACTTAAGGAAGTGGCCCTAGAAATAATGGATGCATTGGTAGTCATCTTCTGAGATTCTATAGACTCTGGAACAGTTCCTACAGATTGGAGGATAGCTAATGTAACCCCACTATTTAGAAAGGGAGGCAGAGAGAAAACAGGGAATTATAGACCAGTCAGCCAGACATTGGTAGTGGGGAAAATTCTAGAGTCCATTATAAAAGATTTAATAGCTGAGCACCTGGAAAACAGTGGCAGAATCGGACAGAGCCAGCATGGATTTATGAAAGGGAAATCATGCTTGACAAATCTACTGGAAATTTTCGAGGATGTAACTAGCAGAGTTGATGAGGGGGAGCCAGTGGATGTGGTTTATTTGTACTTTCAGAAAGCCTTCGACAAAGTCCCACATAAGAGATTGGCGTGTAAAATTAAAGCGCGTGGGATGAGGGGTAGTGTATTGAGATGGATAGAAAACTGGATGGCAGACAGGAAACAAAGAATTGGAATAAACGGGTCTTTTTCCGAATGGCAGGCAGTGACTAGTGGGGTATCGCAGGGATTGGTGCTGGGACCCCAGCTATTCACAATATATATTAACGATTTAGATGAGGGAATTAAATGTAATATCTCCAAATTTGCAGATGACACAAAGCTGGGTGGGAGGGTGAGCTGTGAGGAGGATGCAGAGATCCTTCAGTGTGATTTGGACAAGCTGAGTGAGTGGGAAAATGCATGGCAGATGCAGTATAATGTGGATAAATGTGAGGTTATCCATTTTGGTCGCAAAAACAGGAAGACAGACTATTATCTGAATAGCTATAAATTGAGAAAGGGGAATGTGCAACTAGACCTGGGTGTCCTTGTACACCAGTCGCTGAAGGTAAGCATGCAGGTGCAGCAGGCGGTAAAGAAGGCAAATGATACGTTGGCATTCATAGCCAGAGGATTCGAGTACAGGAACAGGGATGTCTTGCTGCAATTGTACAGGACCTTGGTGAGACCACACCTGGAACATTGTGTTCAGTTTTGGTCAACTTATCTGAGGAAGGATGTACTTGCTATAGAGGGAGTGCAGCGATGGTTTACCCGACTGATTCCTGGGATGGCGGGACTTACACATGAGGAGAGATTGAGTCGATTAGGATTTTATTCACTGGAGTTCAGAAGAATGAGGGGGGGGAATCTCATAGAAACCTATAAAATTCTAACAGGACTAGACAGGGTAGATGTAGGAAGGATGTTCCCGATGGTGGGGGAATCCAGAACCAGGGGTCACAGTCTGATGATATGGGGTAGACCATTTAGTACTGAGATGAGGAGAACTTTCTTCACCCAGAGAGTGGTGAGCCTGTGGAATTCATTACCACAGAAAGTAGTTGAGACCAAAACATTATATGTTTTCAAGAAGGAGTTAGATATAGCTCTTGGGGCGAAAGGGATCAAAGGGGAGAAAGCGGGAGCAGGCTATTGAGTTGGATGATCAGCCATGGTCATAATGAATGGCAGAGCATGCTCGAAGGGCCGAATGGCCTATTCTTGCTCCGAGTTTCTATGTTTCTATGAAAGGGATAGCAGCATCGTGGATAGGTCGGGAGAAACTGTTTCGTTGGGGGATGGAGCGAGGACGAGAGGGACACAGATTTCAGTTAATCGGTAAAAGAAGCAATTGTGTTTTCCTGCTCATTGTGGTCACTTCCTGGGTAAACATCAGGACACCGAACATGCCGAAGGGATTGGATACAGCAAAAGTACATAGGCTGGTGTATGAAGGAATTGAGAAGTTGGGAGCAGTATTACAAAGTTGGAGATCTTGTACACGTGTCTGAGTTGGGAGGTTCCTCAGAACGAACTGTTCCGGACAGGAGAGAGACAGGCAAACTGTACTTCTGTCTCTCACCAACTGTCCGTACGCAGAAGGTGTTTTGAATTCTTTGTGAAGTGTGTTGTGGTGTGTTTTCCCAAACCCTCAGTGTGTCTGATCCACTTTACTAATCACTCACAGCAAACTCACATTATGATCAACTTGGGTTAGTTTATTTACATTTAAAACCCGGGGCAGGAATGTTCACAATGTCAACCTCCACATTCACACCCACATACACCCACACACACCCACGCTCACACACACACACTCGCACAAACACACACACTCGCACACAACACTCACACAAACACACATACATGCCTACTCACACACACACTCTCACATTCAAACACACACACACCCACCCACACACATAGATGTATACACGCACATACACACACACACACACACACACAGGTAAACAAATGCACAGACACAGTAATGGAGGATAGAAAAAGGAAACTTTTACAACTATGGATAGTAACAGTACAAGAACCACGGAGATTAAAATAAGTTCACATGATTTACAGAGTCCGAGAAGAAAAAGTCCAAAGAGTATTTCCGATGTGACCGATTTTAATCCTGAGTCCAGTGAGAGCTTACTGCACGCAAATTGAATGCCTCGTTTCTGACATGACAACTATGAAAACACTGTAAGGAGTTGCTTCATTGGCTGCAAAAGCAGGTTGCGGATCATCTGAATTTGTGAAAGTTGCTAGAGAAATGCAGGACATCTGTCCTGTTACATGTCGCTGGATTCCGGCCTGGATTTATAATGGGATTTTCCAATGTCAACCGTCACACTGTCATTCCCGCCTCCTACCACTGGTGGCGCTGCAGAAGGGTTCAACTGGGAGAAAAGGGGAACAGATGAAGTTTCACCTTTCGGACGTGGCCTCGGGCAGTCGGGGATTGTGGGGAAGGGAGGAGGAGCTGGGGATCTTTGGACAATCCTGACACTCTCGTTCTGTGTCCCAGTCTCTCTTCAGGAACAATATTTCTCAATATCAGCTGCCTCGACGCAGGGCAGTGCCCTTTTCTCACAGATGAAACGGAACTGATCGGAACAACTGTAATCATTCCATCCTCTGGTTTTGATACTGGCGCAGTTTTCATTACCATTCCAATTATTCGGTTCACCCTGACCCCATCGAGTAAAACTGGGAATTGGGGAAATAAAAAATACCGATTAAAAACCCGACACATTCCTGCACAGCATCAACAAGATTCCTACAGCTCAGTACAAATCCCAAACTAATCCCACTGTCCCGCTCTCTCCCCATAGCCCTGTACAAATCCCCAGCTAATCCCACTTCCCCGCTCTCTCCCCATAGCCCTGCATCAATCCCAAACTAATCCCACTGTCCCGCTCTCTCCCCATAGCCCTGTATCAATCCCCAAACTAATCCCACTGTCCCGCTCTCTCCCCATAGCCCTGTATCAAACTCAAACTAATCCCACTGACAGATTCTGTCCCCTTCGCCCTGTTCAAATCCCCAAACTAATCCCACTGTCCTACTCTCTCCCCATATCCCTGTATCAATCGCAAACTAATCCCACTGTCTGGCTGTCTCCCCATAGCCCTGTATCAATCCCAAACTAACCCCTGTCCTGCTCTCTCTCCATAGCCCTGTATCAATCCCAAACTAATCCCACTGTCCCGCTCTCTCCCCATAGCCCTGTATTAATCCCAAACTAATCCCACTGCCCCGCTCTCTCCCCATATCCCTGTATCAATCCACAAACTAATCCCACTGTCCCACTCTCTGCCCATAGCCCTGTATCCATCCCAAACTAATTCCACTGTCCCACTCTCTCCCCATGGCCCTGTATCAATCCCCAAACTAATCCCACTGCCCCGCACTCTCCCCATAGCCCTGTATCAATCCCAAACTAATCCCACTGTCCCGCTCTCTCCCCATAGCCCTGTATCAATCCCAAACTAATCCCACTGTCCCGCTCTCTCCCCATAGCCCTGTATCAATCCCAAACTAATCCCACTGTCCCGCTCTCTCCCCATAGCCCTGTATCAATCCCAAACTAATCCCACTGTCCCGCTCTCTCCCCATAGCCCTGTATCAATCCCAAACTAATCCCACTGTCCCGCTCTCTCCCCATCGCCCTGTATCAATCCCAAACTAATCCCCTTGTCCTGCTCTCTCTCTCCATGCGATGCTGGGACCCACCTCACTGGGGTCCCATCCACCCATTTCCAGTTTCCTTCACTCTCTCGATCTGTTAGTCCGATCCAGTAATCCCCAGGATTATTCTCGATAGATTTCTTTATGAAATTCTGCAGCAGATACAATGATGGAATGTGATCAGTTAGTATGACTGCCTTAACTCACACAAACACGCACACACAACTGATACCCAAAATACACCAAACTCTTCCTCAGGAAATTCTCCCTCATTCCCTCTGATTCAATATCGGGAAGACTGAAGCTGTTTTTTTCCATCTCTGTTCCAAACTCCATTCCCAAGTTACCGACTCCATCCTGGGAACTCTCTGAGTCTGAACCAGACTGTTCACAACCCTGGGGTTGTGTTTAACCTGGAGATGGGATTCCCACCTCATATCCACATCGTCACCAAGACGGCCTCTTCCCAACTCCGTAACATCGCCCAGAACCACCCCGGGCTCAGCTCATCGACTGCTGGAACCCTCTTTCATGTAGTGTAGAGGGAGCATTACTCTGTATCTAACCCTGTGCTGTACCTGTCCTGGGATTGTTTGATGGGGACAGTGTAGAGGGAGCTTTACTCTGTATCTAACCCCGTGCTGTACCTGTCCTGGGAATGTTTGATGTGGACGGTGTAGAGGGTGCTTTACTCTGTATCTAACCCCCGTGCTGTACCTGTCCTGGGAGTGTTTTATGGGGACGGTGTAGAGTGAGCTTTACTCTGTATCTAATCCCGTGCTCTACCTGTCCTGGGGGTGTTTGATGGGGACAGTGTAGAGGGAGCTTTACTCTGTATCTAACCCCGTGCTGTACCTGTCCTGGGAGTGTTTGATGGGGACACTGTAGAGGGAGCTTTACTCTGTATCTAACCCCGTACTGTACATGTCCTGGGAGTGTTTGATGGGGACGGTGTAGAGGGAGCTTTACTCTGTATCTAACCCCGTGCTGTACCTGTCCTGGGAGTGTTTGATGGGGACAGTGTAGAGGGAGCTTTACTCTGTATCTAACCCCCATGCTGTATCCGTCCTGGGAGTGTTTGATGGAGACAGTGTAGAGGGAGCTTTACTCTATATCTAACTCCGTGCTGTACCTGTCCTGGGAGTGTTTTATGGGGACGGTGTAGAGTGAGTTTTACTCTGTATCTAATCCCGTGCTGTCCCTGTCCTGGGAGTGTTTGATGGGGATGGTGCAGAGGGAGCTTTACTCTGTATCTAACCCCGTGCTGTACCTGTCCTGGGGGTGTTTGATGGGGATGGTGCAGAGCGATATTTTCTCTCTATCTCATTCTGACAGATGCGTCTGTCATTCTCACCTGTTCCTGTTCTGTATTTATGATGACGAGGTGTGTATTTTGGGATTCACATTGTTGTTTTGCCGAGTCCCAGTTCACTCTCTCCGTTGAGAATTTATAGCAATGATGATTATGAACTTTCCAGCCGTTCGGACAGGGAGACTGCAAAATTATAAAGACTTAATTCAGAGAAATACAATGAATCATTAGGAACTGGAGGAGGCCATTCAGCCCCTCTCGAGCCTGTTACACAGGAACAGGAGGATCCCATTCGGCCCCTCTCGAGCCTGTTACACAGGAACAGGAGGATCCCATTCGGCCCCTCTCGAGCCTGTTACACAGGAACAGGAGGAGACCATTCAGCCCCTCTCGAGCCTGTTACACAGGAACAGGAGGAGGCCATTCAGCCCCTCTCGAGCCTGTTACACAGGAACAGGAGGAGGCCATTCAGCCCCTCTCGGGTATTTTACACCATTCTATTGGATCTGCTCTGTATCTTAACTCCCTCGGTTCCGTGACCCTCCATCCCCAACAACAATCCCTCAATCTCAGTTTTGACGTTTCCCTTTGACCTCCGGCCCCCACAGTTTATTTCGGGGGTGGGGGGAGAGTTCCTGATTTCCGCTCCCCTTTGTGTGAAGAGGTGTTTCCTGATGTCCCCCCTGAACATCCTGGCTCGAATTTTAACCTTCTTCCCGCTTGTTCTCGACTCCCCCTCCCCGGCTCCCCCACAACCCACCGGATCAGAGGAAATAGTTTCTGTCCATCGACCCAATCGAATCTCTTTATTGCTTTAAACGCCTCGGGTCCGGTCGCTGTGGTTTTGTTTGTCGGCCTCAGGCTTCGAGTTTGGCTCACCCGCCTGCACCTTATCCAATCTCCTCAATCTGTCGGACAGACCCCCAGACAGGGGGTGGGAGTGGGGAGACAGGGAGTAGGGGTGGGGAGACAGGGGGTATGGGTGGGGAGACAGGGGGTGGGGGTGGGGAGACAGGGGGTGGGGGTGGGGAGACAGGGTATGGGGGTGGGGGAGTGGAGACAGGGGGTGGGGGGGGAGACAGGGGGTGGGGGTGGGGAGACAGGGGGTGGGGGTGGGGAGACAGGGTATGGGGGTGGGGGAGTGGAGACAGGGGGTGGGGGGGGAGACAGGGGGTGGGGGTGGGGAGACAGGGGGTGGGGGTGGGGAGACAGGGGGTGGGGGTGAGGAGACAGGGGGTGGGGGGGGAGACAAGGGGTGGGAGTGGAGAGACAGGGGGTGGGGGTGGGGAGACAAGGGGTGGGGGTGGGGAGACAGGGGGGAGGGGTGGGGAGACAGGGGGTGGGGGTGAGGAGACACGGGGTTGGGGGTGAGACAGGGGGTGGGGGTGGGGAGACAGGGGGTAGGGGTGGGAAGACAGGGAGTGGGGGTGGGGATGGGGAGACAGGGGGTGGGGGGGGAGACAGGGGGTGTGGGTGGGGTGATGGGGTGGGGGTGGGGAGACAGGGCGTGGGGGTGGGGTGGGGAGGCTGGGGAGGGTGGGGGTGGGGAGACAGGGCGTGGGGTGGGGGTGGGGAGACAGGGGGCAGGGTGGGCAGACAGGGGGCGGGGGTGGGGAGACAGGGAGACAGGGAGACAGGGGGCGGAGTGACGGGGCGGGGGCGGGAGACAGGGGGCGAGGGCGGAGAGACAGGGGATGGGGGCGGGGAGACAGGGGCGGGTAGACAGGGGGTGGGGGTGAGGGAGGGGAGACAGGGGATGAGGGTGGGGAGACAGGGGGTGAGGGAGGGGAGACAGGGGGTGGGGGTGGGGTTGGGTAGACAGGGGGTTGGAGTGGGTAGACAGGGGTGGGGGAGGGGAGACAATGTGTGGGGTGGGTAGACAGGGTGGGGGTGGGGGTGGGGAGACAGGGGGTGGGGGTGGGGAGATAGGGGGTGGGGTGGGGGGACAGCGGGTGGGGAGGCAGGTGGGGGGAGACAGGGGGTCGGGGAGACGGGGTGTGGGGCCGGGGAGACGGGGTGTGGGGCCGGGGAGACGGGGTGTGGGGCCGGGGAGACGGGGTGTGGGGGCTGGGGAGACGGGGTGTGGGGCAGGGAGACGGGGTGTGGGGGCGGGGAGACGGGGTGTGGGGGCGGGGAGACGGGGTGTGGGGGCAGGGAGACGGGGTGTGGGGGCGGGGAGACGGGGTGTGGGGGCGGGGAGACGGGGTGTGGGGCCGGGGAGACGGGGTGTGGGGCCGGGGAGACGGGGTGTGGGGGCGGGGAGACGGGGTGTGGGGGCGGGGAGACGGGGTGTGGGGGCGGGGAGACGGGGTGTGGGGGCGGGGAGACGGGGTGTGGGGGCAGGGAGACGGGGGGTGGGGGTGGGGGTGGGGGTGGGGGTGGGGTTGGGGAGACAGGGGGTGGGGGCGATCCCAATGGGACAGAGTGTGGGATGGTGGGAGAGTGGGGAAGGGGGTGGGGGCTGACAGCACCAACTCACCCGAGTAGTTCCGGAGGACGGCGCAGAAGGATCTTCGGTCCTGGAGCGTCTGTTCAAGGGTCTCGGACATATTCCGGATCTTTCCATTCAGCCCCGTCATGTTCTTGTCCATCTGTAGGACTGAGAGAATCACAGGGTCACAGAACTTACAGGGTCAAAGAACCACAGGGTCTGAAGTGCACAGAAGGAGGCCATTTGGCCCATCGTGTCCGCACCGGTTCTCCGAATGAGCGTTAGGACCCAGTGCCATTGCCCTGCCTTTTCCCCCCTGTACCCCTGCACATTGTATCTGTGCAAATAACCATCCAATGCCCCCTTGAATGCCTCAATTCAACCTGCCTCCCCCACATGACCAGGCAGCACATCCCAGAGCCAAACCGCTCGGCCTGCGAAAACGTTTTCTCTCACATCGCGTTTGATTCCTTCGCAAATCGCTTAAAAATCTGTGTCCTCTGGGCCCAGTGCGAACAGCTTCTCCCCGTCTCCTCTCTCCAGCCCCCTCTTGACTCTGAACGTCTCCATCAAATCCCCTCTCAGCCTCCTTCTCTCCGAGGAGAATAATCCCAACCTCTCCCGTCTCTGCTCGGAACTGAAGCTTCTCATCCCCAGAAAATCCGTCTAAACCTCTTCTGCGCTTTCTCTCCAATGTGTTCAAATCCTTCCGATAATGTGGCTCTGAGCGGAAACACGCTGTGATGGGTGTGGGTTATATCAGAGTGTTACAGTGAGGGGTGTGGGGTATATCAGAGTGTTACAGTGAGGGATGTGGGATATATCAGAGTGTTACAGTGAGGGGTGTGGGGTATATCAGAGTGTTACAGTGAGGGGTGTGGGATATATCAGAGTGTTACAGTGAGGGGTGTGGGATATATCAGAGTGTTACAGTGAGGGGTGTGGGATCTATCAAAGTGTTACAGTGAGGGGTGTGGGATATATCAGAGTGTTACAGTGAGGGGTGTGGGGTATGTCAGAGTGTTACAGTGAGGGGTGTGGAGTATGTCAGAGTGTTACAGTGAGGGGTGTGGGATATATCAGAGTGTTACAGTGAGCGGTGTGGGGTATATCAGAGTGCTACAGTGGGGGGTGTGGGGTATATCAGAGTGCTACAGTGAGGTGTGTGGGTTATATCAGAGTGCTACAGTGAGGGGTGTGGGGTATATCAGAGTGTTACAGTGAGGGGTGTGGGGTATATCAGAGTGTTACAGTGAGGGGTGTGGGATATATCAGAGTGTTACAGTGAGGGGTGTGGGATCTATCAGAGTGTTACAGTGAGGGGTGTGGGATATATCAGAGTGTTACAGTGAGGGGTGTGGGATATATCAGAGTGTTACAGTGAGGGGTGTGGGGTATATCAGAGTGTTACAGTGAGGGGTGTGGGATATATCAGAGTGTTACAGTGAGGGGTGTGGGGTATATCAGAGTGTTACAGTGAGGGGTGTGGGATATATCAGAGTGTTACAGTGAGGGGTGTGGGGTATATCAGAGTGTTACAGTGAGGGGTGTGGGATATATCAGAGTGTTACAGTGAGGGGTGTGGGATATATCAGAGTGTTACAGTGAGGGGTGTGGGGTATATCAGAGTGTTACAGTGAGGGGTGTGGGGTATATCAGAGTGTTACAGTGAGGGGTGTGGGGTATATCAGAGTGTTACAGTGAGGGGTGTGGGATCTATCAGAGTGTTACAGTGAGGGGTGTGGGGTATGTCAGAGTGTTACAGTGAGGGGTGTGGGGTATGTCAGAGTGTTACAGTGTGGGGTGTGGGATATATCAGAGTGTTACAGTGAGGGGTGTGGGGTATATCAGAGTGCTACAGTGAGGGGTGTGGGGTATATCAGAGTGCTACAGTGAGGGGTGTGGGGTATATCAATGTGTTACAGTGAGGGATGTGGGATATATCAGAGTGTTACAGTGAGGGGTGTGGGATATATCAATGTGTTACAGTGAGGGATGTGGGATATATCAGAGTGTTACAGTGGGGGATGTGAGATACATCAGAGTGTTAGAGTGAGAGGTGTGTGATATATTTCAATATTAGGGAGAATCATGTGGGACATATCAGAGTGTTACAGTGAGGGGTGTGGGATATATCAGAGTGTTACAGTGAGGGGTGTGGGATATATCAGAGTGTTACAGTGAGGGGTGTGGGATATATCAGAGTGTTACAGTGAGGCGTGTGGGATATATCAGAGTGTTACAGTGAGGGGTGTGGGATATATCAGTGTGTTACAGTGAGGGGTGTGGGACATATCAGTGTGTTACAGTGAGGGGTGTGGGATATATCCGAGTGTTACAGTGAAGAATGTGCAATATATGAGAGTATAACAGTGTGGATTGTGTGATATCAGTGTGTTAAAGTGAAGAATGTGTAATATTTCATAATGTTTCAGTGATGTGTGTAGGAACTATCAGACTGTTACAGTGAGGGGTGTGTGGTATATCAGGGAGTTACAGTGAGGGGTGTGGGATATATCAGAATGTTACAGTGAGGGGTGTGGGAACTATCAGAGTGTTACAGTGAGGGGTGTGTGATATATCAGAGTGTTACAGTGAGGGGTGTGGGATATATCAGAGTGTTACAGTGTGGGTTGTGGGAAATATCAGAGTGTTACAGTGTGGGTTGTGGGAAATATCAGAGTGTTACAGTGAGGGGAGTGGAATATAGCAGAGTGTTACAGTGAGGGGCGTGGGATATATCAGAGTGTTAAAGTGAGGGGTGTAGGATATATCAGAGTGTTACAGTGAGGGATGTGGGATATATCAATGTGTTGCAGTGAGGGGAGTGGGAACTATCAGAGTGTTACAGTGAGGGGTGTGGGGTATATCAGAGTGTTACAGTGAGGGGTGTGGGATATATCATACTGTTACAGTGAGGGGTGTGGGATATATCAGGGTGTTACAGTGAGGGGTGTGGGATATATCATACTGTTACAGTGAGGGGTGTGGGATATATCAGGGTGTTACAGTGAGGGGTGTGGGATATATCAGAGTGTTACAGTGAGGGGTGTGGGATATATCAGAGTGTTACAGTGAGGGGTCTGGGATATATCAGAGTGTTCCAGTGAGGGGTGTGTGATATTTCAGCGTGTTACAGGGAGGGATGTGGGATATATCAGACTGTTAGAGTGAGGGGTGTGGGGTATGCCTGAGTGTTACAGTGAGGGGTGTGGGATATATCAGTTTGTTTCTGTGAGAGGTGTGGGATTTATCAACATTTTACACTGAGGTGCGTGGTGTAAATCAGTGTTTTACAGTGAGGGGTGTGAGATATATCAGAGTGTTACAGTGAGGGGTGTGGAGTATATTGGAATGTTACAGTGAAGGGTGTGGGATATATCAGAGTGTTACAGTGAGGGCTGCCTAATATATCAGGGTGTTATAGGGAGGTGTGTGGGATATATCAGATTGTTACGGTGAAGGGTGTGGGATATATCAGATTGTTACGGTGAAGGGTGTGGTATATATCAGATTGTTACGGTGAGGGGTGTGGGGAATATCAGTGTTCTAGTGAGTGGTGTGGAATATATCAGTGTTAGTGTGAGAGGGTTTGAATGTATGAATAAACTACGCTACTGATTTAAATCTAGAGAGATGTTGCTGCTTCTCCCTTTAAAGTCTGACCTCACAAACTGAGGGCTTTGGTAAACACACCACAGCCTATTTCCAACATGAAAACACCCCTGCTTACGGACAGAGGGTGAGAAAATAAAGGAGTTCAGTATTGCCTCCGTTCAATCTCTGTAACAGGTTCAGTGTCAGATTCAGTTTCCTACCTTGGACTCTCAGCCCTATCGCAATAACCAAACTGATGATTAGGACAATGAGGCAGGCGATGCCAAGATGTGTTGAAGTTATTGATCTTCTTCCTCCAACTGGTTCCTGCCCAGTTTTACCTGGAATAGAGAAGTAAAGATTGACCCATGTTGAGCAACCCGTGTTACTGCACGGAACAGACAATGGTGACGTATCTACCCCCCTTATCAAGAGAAACAACAACCACGTTACTCGTTTATATCCCTCGTTTCACATCCCAGTGCACGGTACAGGAGCGTTATCAAAGAGAATCGAACACCGAGTCACACAGGGAGATATTAGGGACAGGAAACCAAAAGCTCAGACACAGAGATCGGTACAAGGAGCGTCTTAAAGGAGGAGAGAGAAACAGAGAAATTGAGGCAGAGAGAGAGAGAGAGAGATAGATAGGCGGAGAGGTTCAGCGAGAGCTTTTTGCAGTTTAGTGTCCAGGCAGCTGAAGGCTTCGGGGAATTACCATAGGTACAGAGTAAAGCCCCTCTACAGTCCCTGTCAAACGCTCCCAAGACAGGGACAGCACGGGGTTAGAAAGAGAGTAAAGCTCCATCTACACTGTCCCCATCAAACACTCCCAGGACAGGTACAGCTCAGGTTTAGATACAGAGTAAATATTCCTCTACACCGTCCCCATCAAACACTCTCAGGACAGGTAGAGCACAGGGTTAGATACAGAGTAAAGCTCCCTCTACACTGTCCCCATCAAACACTCAGGACAGGAACAGCATGGGGTTAGATACAGAGTAAAGCCCCCTCTACATCGTCCCCATCAAACACTCCCAGTACAGGTACAGCACGGGGTTAGGTACAGAGTGAAGCTCCCTCTACCCTGTCCCCATCAAACACTCCCAGGACAGGTACAGCACGGGGTTAGATACAGAGTAAAGCACCCTCTACACTGTATTTATCAAACTCACTATCTCACTTTCTGTCTCTCTGCCTCTCTTTCTCTGTTTCTGTTTTTCCCTCTCTCTCAATGCATATTTGTCTCTCTCACTCTCCCTGTCTTTCTTTCTCTCTCTCACTCTTCTCATTCTCTCTCTCGTTCTTGCTCTATTTCTCTCTCTGTTTCTCCATCTCCACCTCTCTGTCTCTCTCCCTATCTCGCTGTCCCTCTCCTTGCATCTCTCTCTCTCTCCCTCTCTCTCTCTCTCCCTCTATTGAACAGTTAACCTACTGTTCACTGGGGGCTGTCGTGTTGTTTTTGATGTTTCTCGTATTCATGTAGTCGCTGTCCTGCTCCATGGTTTGTGTCTGAGGGGTCTCTCTCCTCCGTTCCTGTCCTGTCTGCTTCTCTCTCTCTCAGATGTGTCTCAATCTTTCCTCAGACTCGATGTTAGGGTGAAAAGTTCCTCAAAACTGTTTCTGCCTCTTGGTTCCATTTCACAATGACACTTCCCCTGAGATGAGAATGAGAGGCTGGTTGTACTGACTCCAGGGGCAGCAGTCCCCTCTCTCTCAATCTCCCTTTAGCTCCCTCCCCTTCCTTTACTTTCTCTCTGTCGCTCTCTCTCTACCTCTCTCACCATCTCTCTCTCTGTCTCCCTCTCTCTCAATCTCTCTCTCCATCTCTCTCTCTGTCTCCCTATCTCTCAATCTCTCTCACCATCTCTCTCTCTGTCTCCCTCTCTCTCAATCTCTCTCACCATCTCTCTCTGTCTCCCTCTCTCTCAATCTCTCTCAATCTCTCTCTGTCTCCCTCTCTCTCAATCTCTCTCACCATCTCTCTCTCTGTTTCCCTCTCTCTCAATTTCTCTCACCATCTGTCTCTCTGTCTGCTTCTCTCTCAATCTCTCTCACCATCTCTCTCTCTGTCCCTCTCTCTCAATCTCTCTCACCATCTCTCTCTCTGTCCCTCTCTCTCAATCTCTCTCACCATCTCTCTCTCTGTCCCTCTCTCTCAATCTCTCTCACCATCTCTCTCTCTGTCCCTCTCTCTCAATCGCTCTCACCTTCTCTCTCTCTGTCTCCCTCTCTTTCTCAATCTCTCAACACTTCTCGATCTCCCTTTCTCTCCCTCCCTCTCTCTCCGTCTCTGTCTCTGTTTCTCTTTCACTCTCACTCTACCTCTCTCTCTGTAGCACTCCCTCTGTCTCTCCCGTTCTCTGAATCTCTCTCTCTATTTTCCTCTCTCTCTGTCTATCTCTCTCCCTCTTTCTTTGTCTGTCTCTTTCCCTCTTTCTCTCTCTGCATGTCCCTTTCTCTCCCTGCCTCCCTCTCTTTGGCTCTCTCTCTCCGACAGGCATGCGATTAGACGCCACATCAAAGGTTACTCCGGAAGATAAGAGCACATGGTGTAGGGGGTAACATATTAACATGGATAGAGGATTGGTCAGCTAACAGGGAGCAGCGAGTAGGGGTAAATGGGTTTTTTTTGGGTTGGCAAGATGTGACGAGCGGAGAGCCTCAGGGGTCAGTGCTGGGACATCAACGATTCACCATTTATATGAGTGACTTGGATGAGGGCAGCGAATGTGTGGTCGCTAAATCTGCCGATGACACCAGGATAGGTGGGAAAGTAAGTCTTCAACAGGAGGTAGAGAGTCTGCAAAGGGATATGGACAGGTCAAGCGGGTGGGCAAAAATTTGGCGGATGGAGTGTAACGTGGGAAAACATGAACCTGCCCAGGAGGCAGGAGGAACAGAAACGCAGTATTCTATTTAAACGGAGAGAGATTTCAGAACTCTGCGGTACGGAGGGATCTGGGTGTCCTGGTGCATGGATCACAAGAAGTTAGTCCGCAGATGCAGCAAGTGATTAGGAAGGCAAATGGAGCGTTGGTGTTTATTGTGAGGGGGATGGAATGTAAAAGTAGGGAGGTTTCACTGCTGCTGTACAGGGCCTTGGCGAATCCGCAGCTGGAGTACTGCGTAGAGTTGCGGTCTCCTTATTTGTAAATAGATATAACTGCTTTAGAGACAGTTCAGAGGAGGTTCACTGGGCTGAATCCTGGGATGATGGGGTTTGTCTTATGAGGAGAGGTTGAGCAGGTTGGGCCCGTACCCATTGGAGTTTAGAAGAATGAGAGGCCATCTTATTGAAACATATAAGATTCTGACAGGGGCTCGAGAGGGTGGATGCTGGGAAGGTGTTTCCCCCTCGTGGGGGAATCTAGAATGAGGAGTGGGGGGCACAGTTTCAGAATAAGGCGTCTCCCATTGAAGACGGAGATGAGGAGGAATTTCTTCTCTCGGAGGGTGGTCAGTCTGTGGAATTCTCTCCCCCAGAGAGCGGTGGAGGCCGGGTCAGTGAATATATTCGAGGCTGAGTTAGACGGGTTTCTGATTGACAAGGGAGTCGAGGGTTATGGGGAGGGGGTGGAGTGAGTCAAGATCAGCCATGATCTTACTGAATGGCAGAGCAGGCTCGAGGGGCTGAATGGCCTCCTCCTGCTCCTAAGTCATATGTCCCTATATTCCTCTCTCTCTTTGTCTCTGCCTCTCTCTCCTTTTGTCTCTGTCTCTGTCCTTCTCTCAACCTCTCTCTCTCTCTCTATTGAACAGTTCAACCTACGTTCACTGGGTGCTGTCGTGTTGTTTTTGATGTGTCTCATGTTCATGTAGTCGCTGTCCTGCTGCATGTTTTGTGTCTGAGGGGTCTCTCTCCTCCGTTCCTGACCTGTCTGCTTCTCTATCTCTCTCAGATGTGTCTCAGTCTTTCCTCAGACTCGATGTCAGGGCGAAAACTTCCTCAAAACTGTTTCTGCCTCTTTGTTCCATTTCACAATGACACTTCCCCTGAGATCAGAATGAGAGGCTGGTTGTACTGACACCAGGGGCAGCAGTCCCTCTCTCTCAATCTCTCTCACCATCTCTCTCTCTGTCTCCCTCTCTCTCAATCTCTCTCACCATCTCTCTCTCTGTCTCCCTTTCTCTCAATCTCTCTCACCATCTCTCTCTCTGTCTCCCTCTCTCTCAATCTCTCTCACCATTTCTCTCTCTGTCCCTCTCTCTCTCTCTCTCAATCTCTCTCAACAAGTCTTTCTCACTGTGCCTCTCTCTCTCTCAATCTCTCACTATATATCTCTGTCTCTCTCTCTCTCTCACGATATCTCTCATCAAGTCTCTCTCAATGTGTCTCTCTCTCTCAATCTCTCTTTATCTCTCTCACTCTCAATGTCTCTCAACATCTCTCACTCTCTCTATCAGTCTCAATCTCTCTCTCCAGCTCTCTCTCTCTCTCTGTCTCAAGCTCTCTCACCATCTCTCTCTATCTCTCTCACTCTCAATCTCTCTCACCATCTCTCTCTCTGTCTGACTCTCTCTCTCTTTTTCATTCCTTTCCTCTCTCTTTGTCTCTCTGTTTCTTTATAATTTTCATACTCTTTCTGTCCATTTCTCTCTCTCGCCCAAACTCTCAGTCCCTCCATCAGTCCGCCAACCCCTCATTCTCTCTCTCCTTCTCTCTCCCTCTCCCTCTATCTCGCTGTCCTTCTCTTCACTTTTCTCTCTCTCTCCCTCTCGTGTAAATGTTAACCTACGTTCACTGGGCGCTGTCCTGTCGGTTTTGATGTGTCTCATATTCATGTAGTTGCTATCACAGAATCACACAGTGCAGAAGAGGTCTTTCGGCCCATCGAGTATGCACTCTGCAACATCTCTCTCGCTGTCTCTCTCACTCTCAGTCCCTCTCACCATCTCTCTCTCTGACCCTTTCAGCCTCAATGTCTGTCACGATCTCTCTCTCTGTCTCTCTCTCTCAACCACTCTCACCATCTCTCTCTCTGTGTCTCTCTTTCTCTCAATCTCTCTCACCATCTCTCTCTCTCTGTCTCTCTCAATCTCAATCTCTCTCACCATCTCTCTGTCTCTCTCAATCTCAATCTTTCACCATTACTGACTCTGTGTCTCAACCTCAATCTATCTGACCATCTCTCTCTCAGTATCTCTCACTCTCAATCTCCCTCATCATCTCGCTGTCCCTCAGTCTCAATCTCTCTCACCATCTCTCTTTCTCTCGCACTCTCAATATCTATCTCCATTTCTCTATCTCTCCCTTTCTCAATCTCACTCACCCTCTCTCTCTCCCTGTCTCTCTCTCTGTCTGACTGTCTGTCTCTCTTTTTCATTCCTTTTCTCTCTCTCTTTGTCTTTCGGTATCTTTATAATTGTCATACTCCTTCTGTCTTTCTGTCTCTCTCCCTCTCTCTCTCTTGCCCTCACTCTCTGTCCCCAACCCCTCAGTCTCTCTCTCTCTCTCTCTCTCTCCCTCTATTGATTAGTTTAACCTATGTTCACTGGGCTCTGTTGTGTTGTTTTTGATGTGTCTCATATTCATGTAGTCGCTGTCCTGCTCCATGGTTTGTGTCTGAGGGGTCTCTCTCCTCCTTTCCTGTCCTGTCTGCTTCTCTCTCTCTCTCATATGTGTCTCAGTCTTTCCTCAGACTCTATGTCATTGCGAAAACTTCCTCAAAACTGTTTCTGCCTCTTCATTCTATTTCACAATGTCACTTCCCCTGAGATCAGTATGAGGCGCTGGTTGTACTGACACCAGGGGCAGCAGTCCCTCTCTCTCAATCTTTCTCTCCATCTCTCTCTCTGTCTCCCTCTCTCTCAATCTCTCTTATCATCTGTCTCTCTCTCTCCCCCTCTCTCTCAATCTCTCACCATCTCTCCCTCTGTCCCTTTCTCTCAACATATCTCTGTCTCTCTCTCTCTCAATATCTCTCACCAAGTCTATCTCACTGTCCCTCTCTCTCTCTGTTTCTCTCTTTCTCTCGCACCATCTCTCTCTCTGTCTCTCTCACTCTCAAACTCTCTTACCCTATCTCTCTCTGTCTCTCTCAGTCTCAATGTCTGTCAAAATCTCTCTGTATCTCTCTCTCTCAATCACTCTCACCATCTCTCTCTCTGTTTCTTTCTTTCCCTCACACCAACTCTCTCGCTCTCAAACCCTCTTACCCTATCTCTCTCTATCTCTCTCAGTCTCAATGTCTCTCTCTATCTCTCTCTCACTATCTCTCTATCTGTCCCTCTCAGTCTCAATCTCTCTCACCATCTCTCTCTCTTTCTCTCGCACTCTCAACATGTCTCTCCATTTCTCTGCATCTCCCTTTTTCAATCTGACTCACCATCTCTCTCTCTCCCTGTATCTCTCTCTCTCTGTCTGATTCTCTCTCTCTTTTTCATTCCTTATCTCTCTCTCTCTCTCTCTCTTTGTCCCTTGTTGTCTTTATAATTGTCATAATCCTCCTGTTTCTCTCCCTCTCTCTCTCTCACCCCCCTCTCTGTCCCAACATCTGACCCCCAACCCCTCAATCTCTCTCTCTCTCCCTCTCTCTCTCTCTCACTCTCTCTCCCTCTCTTTCTCTCTCTCTCACCCTCTCTCTCTCCCTCTATTTAACAGTTTAACCTAAGTTCGCTGGGTGCTGTTGTGTTGTTTTTGATGTGTCTCATATTCATGTAGTCGCTGTCCTGCTCCATGGTTTGTGTCCGTGGGGTCTCTCTCCTCTGTTCCTGTCCTGTCTGCTTCTCTCCCTCTCTCAGATGTGTCTCAGTCTTTCCTCAGACTCAATGTCAGGGCGAAAACGTCTTCAAAACTGTTTCTGCTTCTTCATTCCATTTCACAATGACACTTCCCCTGAGATCAGAATGAGAGGCTGGTTGTACTGACTCCAAGGGCAGCAGTCCCTCTCTCTCAATCTCTCTCAGCATCTCTCTCTCTGTCTCCCTCTCTCTCAATCTCTCTCAGCATCTCTCTCTCTGTCTCCCTCTCTCTCAATCTCCCTCACCATCTCTCTCTCTGTCTTCCTCTCTCTCAATCTCTCTCTCTGTCTCTCTCACTCAATCTCTCTCACTATCTGTCTCCCTCTCTCTCAATCTCTCTCACCATCTCTCTCTCTCTCCCTCTCTCAATCTCTCTCACCATCTCTCTCTCTGTCTCCCTCTCTCACTCAATCTCTCTCACCATCTCTCTCTCTGTCTCCCTGTCTCTCAATCTCTCTCACCATCTCTCTCTCTGTCTCCCTGTCTCTCAATCTCTCTCACCATCTCTCTCTCTGTCTCAATCACTCTCACCACTTCTCAATCTCCCTTTCTCTCCCTCCCTCTTTCACTCTCTCTCTGTCACTCTCTCTCTGTCACTCTCTCTCTGTCTCTCCCGTTCTCGGAGTCTATCTCATTCTATCTGCCTCTCTCCCGTTCTCAGAGTCTATCTCATTCTATCTGCCTCTCTCTCTCTCTCTATCCCCTTGTCTCTGTCTGTCTCCTTCCCTCTTTCTCTCTCTGTCTGTCTCTTTCTCTCTCTGCCTCGCTCTCTTTGTATCTCTCTGTCTCTCTCTCTCTCTCTCTCTCTCCGACAGGCATGTGATTAGCCACCACATCAAAGGTTACTCCGGAAGATAAAAGCACATGGTGTAGGGGGTAACATATTAGCATGGATAGAGGATTGGTCAGCTAACAGGGAGCAGCGAGTAGGGGTAAATGGGTTTTTTTGGGTTGGCAAGATGTGACGAGCGGAGAGCCTCAGGGGTCAGTGCTGGGACCTCAACGATTCACCATTTATATGAGTGACTTGGATGAGGGCAGCGAATGTGTGGTCGCTAAATCTGCCGATGACACCAGGATAGGTGGGAAAGTCAGTCGTCAACAGGAGGTAGAGGGTCTGCAAAAGGATATGGACAGGTCAAGCGGGTTGGCAAAAATTTGGCAGATGGAGTGTAACGTGGGAAAACATGAACCTGCCCAGGAGGCAGGAAGAACAGAAACGCAGTATTCTATTTAAACGGAGAGAGATTTCAGAACTCTGCTGTACGGAGGGATCTGGGTGTCCTGGTGCATGGATCACAAGAAGTTAGTCCGCAGATGCAGCAAGTGATTAGGGAGGCAAATGGAGCATTGGTGTTTATTGTGAGGGGGATGGAATGTAAAAGTAGGGAAGTTTCACTGCTGCTGTGCAGGGCCTTGGCGAGTCCGCAGCTGGAGTACTGCGTAGAGATGTGGTCTCCTTATTTGTAAATAGATATAACTGCTTTAGAGACAGTTTGGAGGAGGTTCACTGGGGCTGATTCCTGGGACGATGGGGTTTGTCTTATCAGGAGAGGTTGAGCAGGTTGGGCCTGTACCCATTGGAGTTTAGAAGAATGAGAGGACATCTTATTGAAACATATAAGATCCTGATGGGAGGCTCGACAGGGTGGATGCTGGGAGGATGTTTCCCCCTCGTGGGGGAATCTAGAACGAGGGTTGGGGGGCACACTTTCAGAATAAGGCGTCTCCCATTGAAGATGGAGATGAGGAGGAATTTCTTCTCTCGGAGGGTGGCCAGTCTGTGGAATTCTCTCCCCCAGAGAGCGGTGGAGGCCGGGTCAGTGAATATATTCGAGGCTGAGTTAGACGGGTTTCTGATTGACAAGGGAGTCGAGGGTTATGGGGAGGGGGTGGGGCGGACAAGATCAGCCATGATCTTACTGAATGGCAGAGCAGGATCGAGGGGCCGAATGGCCTACTCCTGCTCCTAAGTCATATGTTTCTATGTTCCGCTCTCTCCCTATCTCTGCCTCTCCCTCCTTCTGTATCTGTCTCTCTCCCTCTCTCTTTCTCTCTCTCTCTCTTTCTCTCCCTCTATTGAACAGTTTAACCTACGTTCACTGGGCTCTGTCGTGTTGTTTTTGATGTGTCTCATATTCATGTAGACGGTGTCCTGCTCCATGTTTTGTGTCTGAGGGGTCTCTCTCCTCCGTTCCTGTCCTGTCTGCTTCTCTCTCTCTCTCAGATGTGTCTCAGTCTTTCCTCAGACTCGATGTCAGGGCGAAAACTTCCTCAAAACTGTTTCTGCCTCTTCATTCTATTTCACAATGACACTTCCCCTGAGATCAGAATGAGAGGCTGGTTGTACTGACACCAGGGGCAGCAGTCCCTCTCTCTCAATCTTTCTCTCCATCTCTCTCTCTGTCTCCCTCTCTCTCAATCTCTCTCATAATCTCTCTCTCTCTCCCCCTCTCTCTCAATCTCTCACCATCTCTCCCTCTGTCCCTTTCTCTCAACGTATCTCTGTCTCTCTCTCTCAATATCTCTCACCAAGTCTATCTCACTGTCCCTCTCTCTCTCTCTTTCTCTCTTTCTCTCGCACCATCTCTCTCTCTCGCTCTCAAACTCTCTTACCCTATCTCTCTCTGTCTCTCTCAGTCTCAATGTCTGTCAAAATCTCTCTGTATCTCTCTCTCAATCACTCTCACCATCTCTCTCTCTGTTTCTTTCTTTCTCTCACACCAACTCTCTCGCTCTCAAACTCTCTTACCCTATCTCTCTCTATCTCTCTCAGTCTCAATGTCTCTCACTATCTCTCTCTCACTATCTCTCTATCTGTCCCTCTCAGTCTCAATCTCTCTCACCATCTCTCTCTCTTTCTCTCGCACTCTCAATATGTCTCTCCATTTCTCTGCATCTCCCTTTTTCAATCAGACTCACCATCTCTCTCTCTCCCTGTATCTCTCTCTCTCTCTCTGTCTGACTCTCTCGCTCTCTTTTTCATTCCTTATCTCTCTCTCTCTTTGTCCCTCGTTGTCTTTATATTTGTCATACTCCTCCTGTTTCTCTCCCTCTCTCTCTCTCTCACCCTCACTCTCTGTCCCGACATCTGACCCCCAACCCCTCAATCTCTTTCTCTCTCCCTCCCTCTCTCTCTCACTCTCTCTCCCTCTCTCTCTCTTTTTCTCTCTCTCTCACCCTCTCTCTCTCTCTCCCTCTATTTAACAGTTTAACCTAAGTTCGCTGGGTGCTGTTGTGTTGTTTTTGATGTGTCTCATCTTCATTTAGTCGCTGTCCTGCTCCATAGTTTGTGTCTGAGGGGTTTCTCTCCTTCGTTCCTGTCCTGTCTGCTTCTCTCTCTCTCTCTCAGATGTGCCTCAGTCTTTCCTCAGACTCGATGTCAGGGCGAAAACGTCTTCAAAACTGTTTCTGCTTCTTCGTTCCATTTCACAAAGACACTTCCCCTGAGATCAGAATGAGAGGCTGGTTGTACTGACTCCAGGGGCAGCAGTCCCTCTCTCTCAATCTCTCTCACCATCTCTCTCTCTGTCTCCCTCTCTCTCAATCTCTCTCACCATCTCTCTCTCTGTCTTCCTCTCTCTCAATCTCTCTCTCTGTCTCTCTCACTCAATCTCTCTCACCATCTCTCTCTCTGGGTGGTCAGTCTGTGGAATTCTCTCCCCCAGAGAGCGGTGGAGGCCGGGTCAGTGAATATATTCGAGGCTGAGTTAGACGGGTTTCTGATTGACAAGGGAGTCGAGGGTTCTGGCGGGTGGGGAGTTGGGGGGGACAAGATCAGCCATGATCTTACTGAATATCAGAGCAGGCTCGAGGGGCCGAATGGCCTACTCCTGCTCCGAAGTCATATGTTTCTTTGTTCTGCTCTCTCCATGTCTCTCTCTCTCGGGCCAGCGAGTCGTATGTGGGGGGGCAGCGCCGGGTCAGCCAGGGCGTCGAAGGCCCCCAGGTGGGCGCCGGGGTCCCGCCAGGCATGCGGGTGGAAGGGCGGCCGGCAGCGAGGGTGGTGGGGCGGATCCGGTATCGGTGTTGGGGGTGGTGGGCCGGACCCCCCCAGGAGGCGCCGGCGCAGGGTGGCCAGCGCCAGGGCGGCGCTCAGCGCCCCCAGATCGAGGACCAGCTCCAGGATCTCCGCCCACCGACAGCACCGAGGACACGAACCACAAGCTCCACTGGCTGCCCAGGTTCGACAGCACCAGCACCACCTGGGGAGGCAACCAGAAGAGAGGGAGGGGGAGGGGGATGTGCCCTCCGTTACTCGGGACTCCTTCCCCTCCCACGCCCGACCTCCCCTCCCCCGCATCGCAGCGAGCCCCCTCCCCCTCTCTCCCCATCCACCTCCGACGCGAGGTGAGAGCTGGAAGGAGGGGTGGTGGGGGTGCCATTCAGCCCCTCTGGGGCAGGGGGGTGCTACGAAGCCAGCCTGGGCTGACCCACGCCGTCGGTCACCCTCCGTTCCCTCGCCCGTCTCCGGACGCCTGCGCTCTTCCCATGAGCTGAAGCTCAGCCGCAGTTTTGCGGAGGAACCTCCTCAGCCTGAGGAGGAGGAGGGGCCCCGGGGTTGGGTTCATTTCCCCCATCCCCGGCTGGCACTGAGGCCAAGTGTTTACCTTCTCACCTGCCCCCCGCCACGCGCCGTTGCCTGCCCCCAACCCAGCCCCCCCTACTCTGGCAAGCCCACGAGCCCAGTGGAGACAAGACGGGGCAATCTTTCAAATATTGAGAAAGGGGTTTACGGGGAGAGCAGGGTTCTCGCTTATGGTCTTGTAGTTCAGCTCACGGAAGAAGAGGTTCAGTTTGGCGACTTCTTTCCTGGCAGCGTGGGAGAACGGAGAGACGGGGGTTAACACATGTGCGGGGGGCGGAGAGGGGCAGAGTATGAGACAGTGAGACAGAGGCAGAAAGACAGAAAACACAGATGGAGAGAGACAGAATGAGACAC
>NW_027598833.1:0-36111 GCF_964194155.1 Cetorhinus maximus
GGAGCGCCGCACTGTCGGAGGGTCAGTGCTGAGGGAGCGCTGCACTGTCGGAGGGTCAGTGCTGAGGGAGTGCCACACAGTGTTTGGGACGTGATGTGTTAATCTGTCCTGGTCACAGGCTGTGTCTGATGCTTCTGTTTTTCCCAAGGTTTTGAGTGAGTCAGTTAAAGCAGGAAGGAATCACTGAGAGGGGGACAGGTTAAGGCGAGTCTGGGGGGAGGCAAGTTAGAGCATGATTAGGTCAATAAAATTCAGCAAAACAGGATGTAGCTTTTAACCATGAATAGAGAGACAGAGAGAGAGAGATGGGGGCGGGGGAGAGAGACAGAGAGAGACGGGGGCGGGGGAGAAAGAGAGAGACAGAGAGAGAGGTGGGGGGGAGAGAGACAGAGACAAGGGGAGAGAGAGAGAGACGGGGAGAGAGAGACACGGGAGTACAGAGAGAGAGGGGGGTAGAGAGACCGAGAGAGGGGGTCAAACAGAGAGAGAGAGAGCAGAGGGGACAGAGAGAGAGAGAGGAGGGGGGGGGAAGAGAGAAAAAGAGACGGGGAGAGAGAGACACGGGGGTACAGAGAGAGAGGGGGGTAGCGAGACCGAGTGAGAGAGATGCTGGGAGAGACAGTGACAGAGAGAGACAGAGAGAGGGGGTCAAACAGAGAGAGAGAGAGAGAGCAGAGGGGACAGAGAGAGAGAGACAGAGAGAGAAAGAGGGACAGAGACAGGGGGAGAGAGAGAGAGACGGGGAGAGAAAGACATGGAGGTACAGAGAGAGAGAGGGGGTAGAGAGACCGAGAGAGAGGGATGCTGGGAGAGACAGTGACAGAGAGAGACAGAGAGAGGGGGTCAAACAGAGAGAGAGAGCAGAGGGGACAGAGAGAGAGAGACAGAGACAGAGGGGTGGGGGGGAAGAGAGAAAAAGAGACAGAGACAGGGGGAGAGAGAGAGAGACGGGGAGAGTCAGTGAAAGAGAGAGACAGAGAGGGGGTCAAATAGAGAGAGAGCAAGCAGAGGGGACAGAGAGACAGAGACAGAGAGGGGGGAGGGAAGAGAGAGAGAGACAGAGAGAAAGGGGGGGGAAGAGAGAAAAAGAGACAGAGACGGGGAGAGAGAGACACAGAGAGAGAGAGACAGAGAGAGAGAGAGAGCTGCTGGTAGAGACAGAGAGAGGGGGTCAAACAGAGCGAGAGAGAGCAGAGGGGACAGAGAGAGAGAGACAGATGGAGGAGAGAGAGAGAGAGGGGTAGAGAAAAACAGGAATAAGACAGAGCGCGGGGGTGGGTGAGAGAAAGAGTGTGAGTAACAGAGATAGAGAGACCAACAGGTCAGCAGGGAGTTGAGTCAGTCTCTGCTTTGTCAGAGAGCGATAGACTGAAACCATGGCTACCCTATTCTCCACATTTCCCATCACCAGCAGGGAACAGAATGCACACAGTGGTTCTTGTGGTGCCCGTGCCTCTGTGTCCCAGGCAGCCCTGTTTCCTCTTTTAATCCTTTGCCCTGCAAACATCAAGCACATACAGCAGTCTGTCTCCGAGTCAGAGCGTTCAACAATAAGCCTCAAATGCCACAGGGCAGGGACACACTTCCTCAGCCTGCTAAACCACTCAGCTACAGTTATATACAGAGTGAAGCTCCCTCTACACCGTCCCCATCAAACACTCCCAGGACAGGTACAGCACGGGGTTAGATACAGAGTAAAGCTCCCTCTACACCGTCCCCATCAAACACTCCCAGGACAGGTACAGCACGGGGTTAGATACAGAGTAAAGCTCCCTCTACACCGTCCCCATCAAACACTCCCAGGACAGGTACAGCACGGGGTTAGATACAGAGTAAAGCTCCCTCTACACCGTCCCCATCAAACACTCCCAGGACAGGTACAGCACGGGGTTAGATACAGAGTAAAGCTCCCTCTACACCGTCCCCATCAAACACTCCCAGGACAGGTACAGCACGGGGTTAGATACAGAGTAAAGCTCCCTCTACACCGTCCCCATCAAACACTCCCAGGACAGGTACAGCACGGGGTTAGATACAGAGTAAAGCTCCCTCTACACCGTCCCCATCAAACACTCCCAGGACAGGTACAGCACGGGGTTAGATACAGAGTAAAGCTCCCTCTACACCGTCCCCATCAAACACTCCCAGGACAGGTACAGCACGGGGTTAGATACAGAGTAAAGCTCCCTCTACACCGTCCCCATCAAACATGCCCAGGACAGGTACAGCACGGGGTTAGATACAGAGTAAAGCTCCCTCTACACCGTCCCCATCAAACACTCCCAGGACAGGTACAGCACGGGGTTAGATACAGAGTAAAGCTCCCTCTACGCCGTCCCCATCAAACACTCCCAGGGCAGGTACAGCACGGGGTTAGATACAGAGTAAAGCTCCCTCTACACCGTCCCCATCAAACACGGGTGTGAGACCTACCCAGGTGATGGGGTCTGGGTCCCTTTAAGCAGGAGCAGGATGACCTCAGCTGTTCTTGGCCGGGGTTTGGCAGGACAGGGCCAGGGAACTCAGACGTGTTACGTCTGGACGCACACGTATCTCTCCCGTGACCTGAAAGTCTGGGTGGGCGCCCAGACCTATATAAATGAAGCCTCTGACTCCCAGCCGGGACTGACTCAGCGTTGGTGGCTCTGAGGGCGACGGGAGCGGGGTGGGCGATGCCGAAGCTGCTTCTCCTCCTCCTCCTCTTGACCGTCACGTCCGGCGGGGCGGCCCAGTTCCCCAAGGCCTGCACCCGCCTCGCCGCCCTCCGCAGCCGCACCTGCTGCCCCGTCTGGGAGGGGGACGGGTCCCCGTGCGGGGAGAGGAGCGGCCGGGGGACGTGCCGGGCGTCCCGGGGTGCGGGTTACGCCGGGCGGGACTTCCGCCTGGGCTGGCCCTCCTCCTTCTACGGCCGGACCTGCTCCTGCCGGGGCCGCTACTCGGGCTTCGACTGCGGCGAGTGCCGCGACGGCTACCATGGTCCCGACTGCCGGCGCTGGGTGCTGACCGTTCGGCGGGGCCTGCACGAGATGGACCGGGCCCAGCGCCGGCGGCTGGTGGACTACCTGGCCCGGGCCAAGGACACCGTCAGCCGCCGCTACGTGGTGCTGGTCAGCCGCAACGCCTCCGACGCGGGCAGCTACCGCTTCCGGGACGCCAGCGTCTACGACGTCTGCACCTGGGTCCACTACCTGGCGGCCAAGCCCATCAGCACCCAGCGGCGCCCCAACTTCGCCCACATGGGGCCGGCCTTCGCCGTCTGGCACCGCCGCTACCTGCTCTTCTTCGAGAAGGAGATTCGCCACCTGACCTGCGACGAGGACTTCCACCTCCCCTACTGGGACTGGACGCGGTCCCCGACCTGCGACATCTGCACCGAGGAGCTGATGGGCGCCAACGACGGGCGCGGGAACCTGCTGCCACCCTCGCCCTTCGCCAACTGGAGGGTAAGAGGCCGCCCCTGTACTCTCCCACCCAACCCCAGCCCTGCCTCCCGCCTTCCACCACCAACGCCCGATTCAGCCCTTCCCCCCTACCTCCCCGAACGTCCATCCTTCTCGGCCTGGCGCCCCCAGGCCAAGAGCCGCAATCGCGTGGCGATCGGGTGGAAGGATCGTGAGGCTTGGCACTCCCATCGGAAACTCGGGCTCCTCCCGAACCATGCGGGGTACCCGGGACAGATTGGGCTGCGAGCGGGCGGTGACCTTGCCAGGATACATTTCGCACAGGGAGAGGCGGGGACAGTGGTGGCGGGCACTGAAGAGGTGTCAGGCGCATTTGCCAGGAGCGACTGCCGAGGGTGTGCCGCACTGTCGGAGGGTCAGTGCTGAGGGAGCGCCGCACTGTCGGAGGGTCAGTGCTGAGGGAGCGCTGCACTGTCGGAGGGTCAGTACTGAGGGAGCGCCACACTGTCGGAGGGTGAGTGCTGAGGGAGCGCCGCACTGTCGGAGGGTCAGTATTGAGGGAACGCCGCACTGTGGGAGGGTCAGTGCTGAGGGAGCACCGCACTGTCGGAGGGTCAGTATTGAGTGAGTGCTGCACTGTCGGAGGGTAAGTGCTGAGGGAGCGCCGCACTGTTGGAGGTTCAGTACTGAGGGAGAGCCGCACTGTCGGAGGGTCAATGCTAAGGGAGCGCCGCACTGTCGGAGGGTCAGTGCTGAGGGAGCGCCGCGCTGTTGGAGGTTCAGTACTGAGGGAGAGCCGCACTGTCGGAGGGTCAATGCTAAGGGAGCGCCGCACTGTCAGAGGGTCAGTGCTGAGGGAGCGCCCGCACTGTCGGAGGGTCAGTATTGAGTGAGTACCGCACTGTCGGAGGGTCAGTATTGTGTGAGCGACGCACTGTCGGATGGTCAGTATTGAGTGAGCGACGCACTGTTGGAGGGTCAGTATTGAGTGAGCGCCGCACTGTCGGAGGGTCAGTATTGAGTGAGTGCCTCACTGTCGGAGGGTCAGTATTGAGTGAGTGCCGCACTGTCGGAGGGTCAGTGCTGAGGGAGCGCCGCACAGTCGGAGGGTCAGTACTGAGGGAGAGTCGCACTGTCGGAGGGTCAGGCTGAGGGAGTGCCGCACTGTCGGAGGGTCAGTGCTGAGGGAGCGCCGCACAGTCGGAGGGTCAGTACTGAGGGAGAGTCGCACTGTCGGAGGGTCATGCTGAGGGAGCGCCGCACTGTCGGAGGGTCAGTGCTGAGGGAGCGCCGCACTGTCGGAGGGTCAGTACTGAGGGAGAGTCGCACTGTCGGAGGGTCATGCTGAGGGAGCGCCGCACTGTCGGAGGGTCAGTGCTGAGGGAGCGCCGCACTGTCGGAGGGTCAGTGCTGAGGGAGCGCCGCACTGTCGGAGGGTCAGTGCTGAGGGAGCGCCGCACAGTCGGAGGGTCAGTGCTGAGGGAGAGCTGCACTGTCGGAGGGTCGGTGCTGAGGGAGCGCCGCACTGTCGGATGGTTAGATACAGAGTAAAGCTCCCTCTACACTGTCCCCATCAAACACTCCCAGGGCAGGTACAGCACGGGGTTAGATACAGAGTAAAGCTCCCTCTACACTGTCCCCATCAAACACTCCCAGGACAGGTACAGCACGGGGTTAGATACAGAGTAAAGCTCCCTCTACACCTTCCCCATCAAACACTCCCAGGACAGGTACAGCACGGGGTTAGATACAGAGTAAAGCTCCCTCTACACTGTCCCCATCAAACACTCCCAGGACAGGTACAGCACGGGGTTAGATACAGAGTAAAGCTCCCTCTACACTGTCCCCATCAAACACTCCCAGGACAGGTACAGCACGGGGTTAGATACAGAGTAAAGCTCCCTCTACACCGTCCCCATCAAACACGGGTGTAGGACCTACCCAGGGGATGGGGACTGGGTCCCTTTAAGCGGGAGCGTGATGACCTCAGCTGTTCTTGGCCGGGGTTTGGCAGGACAGGGCCAGGGAACTCAGACGTGTTACGTCTGGACGCACACGTCTCTCTCCCGTGACCTGAAAGTCTGGGTGGGCGCCCAGCCCTATATAAATGCAGCCTCCGACTCCCAGCCGGAACTGACTCAGCGCTGGTGGCTCTGAGGGCGACAAGAGCGGGGAAGGCGATGCCGAAGCTGCTTCTCCTCCTCCTCCTCTTGACCGTCACGTCCGGCGGGGCGGGTCAGTTCCCCAGGGCCTGCACCCGCCTCGCCGCCCTCCGCAGCCGCACCTGCTGCCCCGCCTGGGAGGGGGACGGGTCCCCGTGCGGGGAGAGGAGCGGCCGGGGGTCGTGCCGGGCGTCCCGGGGTGCGGGTTACGCCGGGCGGGACTTCCGCCTGGGCTGGCCCTCCTCCTTCTACGGCCGGACCTGCTCCTGCCGGGGCCGCTACTCGGGCTTCGACTGTGGCGAGTGCCGCGATGGCTACCGTGGTCCCGACTGCCAGCGCTGGGTGCTGACCGTTCGGCGGGGCTTGCACGAGATGGACCGGGCCCAGCGCCGGCAGCTGGTGGACTACCTGGCGCGGGCCAAGGACACCGTCAGCCGCCGCTACGTGGTGCTGGTCAGCGGCAACGCCTCCGACGCGGGCAGCTACCGCTTCCGGGACGTCAGCATCTACGACGTCTGCACCTGGGTCCACTACCTGGCGGCCAAGCCCATCAGCACCCAGCGGCGCCCCAACTTCGCCCACATGGGGCCGGCCTTCGCCGTCTGGCACCGCCGCTACCTGCTCTTCTTCGAGAAGGAGATTCGCCACCTGACCCGCGACGAGGACTTCCACCTCCCCTACTGGGACTGGACGCGGTCCCCGACCTGCGACATCTGCACCGAGGAGCTGATGGGCGCCAACGACGGGCGCGGGAACCTGCTGCCGCCCTCGCCCTTCGCCAACTGGAGGGTAAGAGGCCGCCCCTGTACTCTCCCAACCAACCTCAGCCCTGCATCCCGCCCTCCACCACCAACGCCCGACTCAGCCCTTCCCCCCTAACTCCCCGAACATCCATCCTTACCGGACTGGCGCCCCCAGGCCAAAAGCCGCAATCCCGTGGCGATCGGGTGGAAGGAAGGTGAGGCTTGGCACTCCCATCAGAAACTCGGGCTCCTCCCGAACCATGCGGGCATCTCCGGACAGGGAGGGCTGCGAGCGGGCGGTGCCCTTGCCAGGAAACATTTCGTGTAGGGAGAGGCGGGGACAATGGTGGCGGGCACTGAAGAGGCGTCATGGCCCCTTCGTCCAGGCGCATTTGCCAGGAGCGACTGCCGAGGGAGCGCCCGCACTGTCGGAGGGTCAGTACTGAGGGAGCGTCGAACTGTCGGAGGGTCAGTGCTGAGGGAGAGCTGCACTGTCGGAGGGTCAGTGCTGAGGGAGCGCCGCACTGTGGGAGATAAAGTGCTGTGGGAGCGCCGCACTGTCGGAGGGTCAGTGCTGAGGGAGCGCCGCACTGTCGGAGGGTCAGTGCTGAGGGAGCGCCTCACTGTCGGAGGGTTAGTGCTGAGGGAGCGCCGCACAGTCGGAGGGTCAGTGCTGAGGGAGAGCTGCACTGTCGGAGGGTCGGTGCTGAGGGAGCGCCGCACTGTCGGATGGTTAGATACAGAGTAAAGCTCCCTCTATACTGTCCCCATCAAACATTCCCAGGACAGGTACAGCACAGGGTTAGATACAGAGTAAAGCTCCCTCTACACCATCCCCGTCAAACACTCCCAGGACAGGTACAGCACAGGGTTAGATACAGAGTAAAGCTCCCTCTACACTATCCCCATCAAACACTCCCAGGACAGGTACAGCATGGGGTTAGATACAAAGTAAAGCTCCCTCTACACCATCCCCATCAAACACGGGTGTGGGACCTACCCAGGGGATGGGGACTGTGTCCCTTTAAGCAGGAGCAGGATGACCTCAGCTGTTCTTGGCCGGGGTTTGGCAGGACAGGGCCAGGGAACTCAGACGTGTTACGACTGGACGCACACGTATCTCTCCCGTGACCTGAAAGTCTGGGTGGGCGCCCAGCCCTATATAAATGCAGCCTCCGACTCCCAGCCGGAACTGACTCAGCGTTGGTGGCTCTGAGGGCGACAAGAGCGGGGAAGGCGATGCCGAAGCTGCTTCTCCTCCTCCTCCTCTTGACCGTCACGTCCGGCGGGGCGGGTCAGTTCCCCAGGGCCTGCACCCGCCTCGCCGCCCTCCGCAGCCGCACCTGCTGCCCCGCCTGGGAGGGGGACGGGTCCCCGTGCGGCGAGAGGAGCGGCCGGGGGATGTGCCGGGTGTCCCGGGGTGTGGGTTACGCTGGGCGTGACTTCTGCCTGGGCTGGCCCTCCTCCTTCTACGGCCGGACCTGCTCCTGCCGGGGCCGCTACTCGGGCTTCGACTGCGGCGAGTGCCGCGACGGCTACCGTGGCTCCGACTGCCGGCGCTGGGTGCTGACCGTTCGGCGGGGCCTGCACGAGATGGACCGGGCCCAGCGCCGGCGGCTGGTGGACTACCTGGCGCGGGCCAAGGACACCGTCAGCCGCCACTACGTGGTGCTGGTCAGCGGCAACGCCTCCGACGCGGGCAGCTACCGCTTCCGGGACGTCAGCGTCTACGACGTCTGCACCTGGGTCCACTACCTGGCGGCCAAGCCCATCAGCACCCAGCGGCGCCCCAACTTCGCCCACATGGGGCCGGCCTTCGCCGTCTGGCACCGCCGCTACCTGCTCTTCTTCGAGAAGGAGATTCGCCACCTGACCCGCGACGAGGACTTCCACCTCCCCTACTGGGACTGGACGCGGTCCCCGACCTGCGACATCTGCACCGAGGAGCTGATGGGCGCCAACGACGGGCGCGGGAACCTGCTGCCGCCCTCGCCCTTCGCCAACTGGAGGATAAGAGGCCGCCCCTGTACTCTCCCACCCAACCCCAGCCCTGCCTCCCGCCTTCCACCACCAACGCCCGATTCAGCCCTTCCCCCCTACCTCCCCGAACGTCCATCCTTCTCGGCCTGGCGCCCCCAGGCCAAGAGCCGCAATCCCGTGGCGATCGGGTGGAAGGATCGTGAGGCTTGGCACTCCCGTCGGAAACTCGGGGTCCTCCCGAACCATGCGGGCATCTCCGGAGAGGGAGGGCTGCGAGCGGGCGGTGACCTTGCCAGGAAATATTTCGCGTAGGGAGAGGCGGGGACAATGTCGGCGGGCACTGAATAGGCATCAGGCCCCTTGATCCAGGCGCATTTGCCAGGAGCGACTGCCGAGGGAGCGCCCGCACTGTCGGAGGGTCAGTGCTGAGGGAGCGCCCGCACTGTCGGAGGGTCAGTGCTGAGGGAGCGCCGCGCTGTCGGAGGGTCAGTGCTGAGGGAGCGCCACACTGTCGGAGGGTGAGTGCTGTGGGAGCGCCTCACTATCGGAGGGTGAGTGCTGAGGGAGCGACGCACTGTCGGAGGGTCAGTGCTGAGGGAGCGCCGCGCTGTCGGAGGGTCAGTGCTGAGGGAGCGCCGCACTGTCGGAGGGTGAGTGCTGAGGGAGCGCCTCACTATCGGAGGGTGAGTGCTGAGGGAGCGACGTACTGTCGGAGGGTCAGTGCCGAGGGAGCTCCGCACTGTCGGGAGGGTCAGTGCGGAGGTAGTGCCGCACTGTCGGAGGTTCAGTGCTGAGGGAGCGCCGCACTGTCGGAGGGTGAGTGCTGAGGGAGCGCCGCACTGTCGGAGGGTCAGTGCTGAGGGAGCGCCGCAGTGTTGGAGGGTCAGTGCTGAGGGAGCGCCGCACTGTCGGAGGGTGAGTGCTGAGGGAGCGCCGCACTGTCGGAGGGTCAGTGCTGAGGGAGCGCCGCATTGTAGGAGGATCAGTGCTGAGGGAGAGCCGCACTGTGGGAGGATCAGTGCTGAGGGAGAGCCGCACTGTCGGAGGGTCAGTGCTGAGGGAGCGCCGCAGTGTCGGAGGGTCAGTGCTGAGGGAGCGCCGCAGTGTAGGAGGATCAGTGCTGAGGGAGAGCCGCACTGTGGGAGGATCAGTGCTGAGGGAGAGCCGCACTGTCGGAGGGTCAGTGCTGAGAGAGAGCCGCACTGTCGGAGGGTTCGATACAGAGTAAAGCTCCCTCTACACTGTCCCCATCAAACACTCCCAGGACAGGTACAGCATGAGGTTAGATACAGAGTAAAGCTCCCTCTACACCGTCCCCATCAAACACTCCCAGGGCAGGTACAGCACGGGGTTAGATACAGAGTAAAGCTCCCTCTACACTGTCCCCCAACAAACACGGGTGTGGGACCTACACAGGTGATGGGGACTGGGTCCCTTTAAGCGGGAGCGTGATGACCTCAGCAGGTCTTGGCCGGGGTTTGGCAGGACAGGGCCAGGGAACTCAGACGTGTCACGTCTGGACGCACACGTATCTCTCCCGTGACCTGAAAGGCTGGGTGGGCGCCCAGCCCTATATAAATGCAGCCTCCGACTCCCAGCCGGAACTGACTCAGCGTTGGTGGCTCTGAGGGCAACAGGAGGGGGTCAGGCGATGCGGAAGCTGCTTCTCCTCCTCCTCCTCTTGACCGTGACGTCCGGCGGGGCGGCCCAGTTCCCCAGGGCCTGCACCCGCCTCGCCGCCCTCCGCAGCCGCACCTGCTGCCCCGCCTGGGAGGGGGACGGGTCCCCGTGCGGGGAGAGGAGCGGCCGGGGGACGTGCCGGGCGTCCCGGGGTGCGGGTTACGCCGGGCGGGACTTCCGCCTGGGCTGGCCCTCCTCCTTCTATGGCCGGACCTGCTCCTGCCGGGGCCGCTACTCGGGCTTCGACTGTGGCGAGTGCCGCGACGGCTACCGTGGCTCCGACTGCCGGCGCTGGGTGCTGACCGTTCGGCGGGGCATGCACGAGATGGACCGGGCCCAGCGCCGGCGGCTGGTGGACTACCTGGCCCGGGCCAAGGACACCGTCAGCCGCCGCTACGTGGTGCTGGTCAGCGGCAACGCCTCCGACGCGGGCAGCTACCGCTTCCGGGACGTCAGCGTCTACGACGTCTGCACCTGGGTCCACTACCTGGCGGCCAAGCCCATCAGCACCCAGCGGCGCCCCAACTTCGCCCACATGGGGCCGGCCTTCGCCGTCTGGCACCGCCGCTACCTGCTCTTCTTCGAGAAGGAGATTCGCCACCTGACCCGCGACGAGGACTTCCACCTCCCCTACTGGGACTGGACGCGGTCCCCGACCTGCGACATCTGCACCGAGGAGCTGATGGGCGCCAACGACGGGCGCGGGAACCTGCTGCCGCCCTCGCCCTTCGCCAACTGGAGGGTAAGAGGCCGCCCCTGTACTCTCCCAACCAACCCCAGCCCTGCCTCCCACCCTCCACCACCAACGCCCGACTCAGCCCTTCCCCCCTAACTCCCCGAACATCCATCCTTACCGGCCTGGCGCCCCCAGGCCAAAAGCCGCAATCCCGTGGCGATCGGGTGGAAGGAAGGTGAGGCTTGGCACTCCCATCAGAAACTCGGGCTCCTCCCGAACCATGCGGGCATCTCCGGACAGGGGAGGGCTGCGAGCGGGCAGTGCCCTTGCCAGGAAACATTTCGTGTAGGGAGAGGCGGGGACAATGGTGGCGGGCACTGAATAGGCATCATGGCCCCTTCGTCCAGGTGCATTTGCCAGGAGCGACTGCCGAGGGAGCGCCCGCACTGTCGGAGGGTCAGTACTGAGGGAGCGTCGAACTGTCGGAGGGTCAGTGCTGAGGGAGAGCTGCACTGTCGGAGGGTCGGTGCTGAGGGAGCGCCGCACTGTGGGAGATAAAGTGCTGTGGGAGCGCCGCACTGTCGGAGGGTGAGTGGTGAGGGAGCGACGCACTGTCGGAGGGTCAGTGCTGAGGGAGCGCCGCACTGTCGGAGGGTCAGTGCTGAGGGAGCGCCTCACTGTCGGAGGGTCAGTGCTGAGGGAGCGCCGCACAGTCGGAGGGTCAGTGCTGAGGGAGCGCCGCACTGTCGGAGGGTCGGTGCTGAGGGAGCGCCGCACTGTCGGATGGTTAGATACAGAGTAAAGCTCCCTCTACACTGTCCCCGTCAAACACTCCCAGGACAGGTACAGCACAGGGTTAGATACAGAGTAAAGCTCCCTCTACACCGTCCCCATCGAACACTCCCAGGGCAGGTACAGCACGGGGTTAGATACAGAGTAAAGCTCCCTCTACACTGTCCCCCAACAAACACGGGTGTGGGACCTACACAGGTGATGGGGACTGGGTCCCTTTAAGCGGGAGCGTGATGACCTCAGCAGGTCTTGGCCGGGGTTTGGCAGGACAGGGCCAGGGAACTCAGACGTGTCACGTCTGGACGCACACGTCTCTCTCCCGTGACCTGAAAGGCTGGGTGGGCGCCCAGCCCTATATAAATGCAGCCTCCAGTTCCCCAGGGCCTGCACCCGCCTCGCCGCCATCGCCCGACTCAACCCTTCCCCCCTACCTCCCCGAACGTCCATCCTTCTCGGCCTGGCGCCCCCAGGCCAAGAGCCGCAATCCCGTGGCGATTGGGTGGAAGGAAGGTGAGGCTTGGCAGTCCTGTCGGAAACTCGGGCTCCTCCCGAACCATGCGGGCATCCCCGGAGAGAGTGGGCTGCGAGCGGGCGGTGACCTTGCCAGGAAACATTTTGCGTAGGGAGACGCGGGGACAATGGTGGCGGGCACTGTAGAGGCGTCAGGCCCCTTGATGCAGGTGCATTTGCCAGGAGCGACTGCCGAGGGTGTGCCGCACTGTCGGAGGGTCAGTGCTGAGGGAGCGCCGCACTGTCGGAGGGTCAGTGCTGAGGGAGCGCCCACTGTCGGAGGGTCAGTGCTGAGGGGAGCGCCGCACTGTCGGAGGGTCAGTGCTGAGGGAGCGCCGCACTGTCGGAGGGTCAGCGCTGAGGGAGAGCCGCACTGTCGGAGGGTCAGTGCTGAGGGAGCGCCGCACTGTCGGAGGGTCAGTGCTGAGGGAGCGCCGCACTGTCGGAGGGTCAGTGCTGAGGGAGCGCCGCACTGTCGGAGGGTCAGTGCTGAGGGAGCGCCGCACTGTCGGAGGGTCAGTGCTGAGGGAGCGCTGCACTATCGGAGGGTCAGTACTGAGGGAGCGCCGCACTGTCGGAGGGTCAGTGCTGAGGGAGCGCCGCACTGTCGGAGGGTCAGTATTGAGTGAGCGACGCACTGTCAGATGGTCAGTATTGAGTGAGCGCCGCACTGTCGGAGGGTCAGTATTGAGTGAGTGCCGCACTGTCGGAGGGTCAGTATAGAGTGAGCGCCGCACTGTCGGAGGGTCAGTGCTGAGGGAGCGCCGCACTGTCGGAGGGTCAGTATTGAGGGAGCGCCGCACTGTCGGAGGGTCAGTATTGAGGGAGCGCCGCACTGTCGGAGGGTCGGTATTGAGTGAGCGCCGCACTGTCGGAGGGTCAGTATTGAGTGAGCGCCGCACTGTCGGAGGGTCAGTACTGAGTGAGTGCGGCTTCACTAACCGCTCCCTCTCCCTGTCCTGTCAGCTTCAATGATTTATACCCAGACGCAAACTGGATCAACAAGGGTCACTGAACAGTAACAATTACTGTTCCCTGGTCACCCCTCCAAACTTCCCCACCCTCCGTAAACTTCAGCTCAGCCAAACTCCGCTGTCCCCGTGTCCGAACTCACACCGAGTCCCTCTCGCCCGTCACCCCCTCTGTCTCGCTGACCCCACACTGGCTCCCGGTCCGGCAACACCTCCATTTTCACATTCTCACCCTCGTTTTCAAATCCCCTCCATGGCCCTCAGTCCCCCCCTCCCTATCTCTGTAACCTCCTCCACCTCTACAACCCTCCCTATCTCTGTAACCTCCTCCAGCCCCTACAATCCTCCCTATCTCTGTAACCTCCTCCAGCCCCCTACAACCCTCCCTATCTCTGTAAGCTCCTCCAACCCCTACACCCCTCCCTATCTCTGTAACCTCCTCCAGCCCCTACACCCCTCCCTATCTCTGTAACCTCCTCCAGCCCCTACAACCCTCCCTATCTCTGTAACCTCCTCCAGCCTCTACACCCTCCCTAACTCTGTAACCTCCTCCAGCCCCCTAGACCCCTCCCTATCTCTGTAAGCTCCTCCAACCCCTACACCCCTCCCTATCTCTGTAACCTCCTCCAGCCCCCTAGACCCCTCCCTATCTCTGTAACCTCCTCCAGCCCCCTAGACCCCTCCCTATCTCTGTAACCTCCTCCAGCCCCTACAACCCTCCCTATCTCTGTAACCTCCTCCAGCCCCTACACCCCTCCCTATCTCTGTAACTTCCTCCAGCCCCTACACCCCTCCCTATCTCTGCAACCTCCTCCAAGATCTACACCCCTCCCTATCTCTGTAACCTCCTCCACTCCCCTACGCCCCTCCCTATCTCTGTAACTTCCTCCAGCCCCTGCACCCCTCCCTATCTCTGTAACCTCCTCCAGCCCCTACACCCCTCCCTATCTCTGTAACCTTCTCCAGCCCCTACAACCCTGCCTATCTCTGTAACCTTCTCCAGCCCCTACAACCCTGCCTATCTCTGTAACCTTCTCCAGCCCCTACAACCCTCCCTATCTCTGTAACCTTCTCCAGCCCCTACAACCCTCCCTATCTCTGTAACCTCCTCCAGCCCCTACACCCCTCCCTATCTCTGTAACCTCCTCCAGCCCCTACAACCCTCCCTCTCTCTGTAACCTCCTACACCCCTCCCTATCTCTGTAAGCTCCTACAACCCTCCGAGATCTCTGCGCTCCTCCAATTCCGGCTTCTCGAGCATCCCTCGATTCCCATCGCTCCGCCATTGGCGGCCGTGCCTTCAGCTGCCTGGTGGAGGGTCCTAAGCTCTGGAATTCCCCCCCTAAACCTCTCCTCCTCTCTCTCGCGCTCTCTCCTCCTTTACCTGCTCCTTAAAACCCACTTCTTTGACAGAGTGTTTGGTTGCCTGTCCCTGATACCTCCTTAGGTGTTTCGGTGATAGATTTTGCCTCACTTTGTCTCCTTGAGATTAATTTATTATGTGAGAGGTGCTGTTTAAATGCACAATGTTGTTGTAAATGCACAGCATCTGCAGTACTGTGGGAGGGTCAGCGCTGAGTGAGCGCCGCACTGTCGGAGGGTCAGTGCCGAGGGAGAGCCGCACTGTCGGAGGGTCAGTGCTGAGGGAGCGCCGCACTGTCGGAGGGTCAGTGCTGAGGGAGCGCCGCACTGTCGGAGGGTCAGTGCCGAGGGAGCGCCGCACTGTCGGAGGGTCAGTGCTGAGGGAGCGCCGCACTGTCGGAGGGTCAGTGCTGAGGGAGCGCCGCACTGTGGGAGGGTCAGTGCCGAGGGAGCGCCGCACTGTGGGAGGGTCAGTGCTGAGGGAGCACCGCACTGTCGGAGGGTCAGTGCTGAGGGAGCGCCGCACTGTCGGAGGGTCAGTGCCGAGGGAACCCCTCATTGAAAGATGTAGGGCTAAAAGCTAAACACTACGGCCGCTGGGATAGTGAACTAAGAACTGTAAGTGCTGGAAAACTCTGTTGAGAGGTGGGCAGAGTTAATGGTTCGAGTCCCGAGTGACTCACCCTCGGAGCTGAAGAGGGGCAGAAACGTGATGGGATTTAGGCTGTCGGAGAGAGGAAGGGGGTGTGTGCAGCCGAATGGGAGGTCTACCAGCGGCGGGAGCGGAGGATAAATTCGATAAAGGTGCCGCGGAGACACGGGAAAGGGCCCGGTAACGATAGTGTTAAAGACTAAGGGCGGTGTTAATAGCGGTGGGCAGTGTCAGACAGCAGTCGCAGACTCTGAGCGAGTACAGACTGGCGGAGGTGTGTGTGTGGGGGTGGCCTTAGCGACGGAGGGTGGGCACTGAAAACTACGTCAATAATCCCAACCCCAGCCAATCAGGTCCGAGGGTCAAGGCTGTCAGGGTGGCGAAGGGTCGAAGGTCACGGTTATGACCTGTCCGGACCTCCTCTCTCTCTCTCTCTCTTGCAGACCATTTGCACCTACGATGGGGACGACGTGGAGGGTTTTCACCTGATCTGCCCGGACCCTCCCGGTGAACGGACGCGGCTCAATCGGAACCCAGGGAATGACAGGCGAGCGGACAGTCTCCCGAGAACCATCGATGTCAGGCGCACTCTACAGATCCCAGACTACGACAGCTTCCCCTTCAACCAGTACGCTCCCTTCAGCTTTCGCAACAGCGTCGAGGGTAAGGAGACACTCCCAGGACAGGTACAGCACGGGGTTAGATACAGAGTAAAGCTCCCTCTACACTGTCCCCATCAAACACTCCCAGGACAGGTACAGCCCGGGGTTAGATACAGAGTAAAGCTCCCTCTACACTGTCCCCATCAAACACTCCCAGGACAGGTACAGCACGGGGTTAGATACAGAGTAAAGCTCCCTCTACACTGTCCCCATCAAACATTCCCAGGACAGGTACAGCACGGGGTTAGATACAGAGTAAAGCTCCCTCTACACTGTCCCCATCAAACATTCCCAGGACAGGTACAGCACGGGGTTAGATACAGAGTAAAGCTCCCTCTACACCGTCCCCATCAAACACTCCCAGGACAGGTACAGCACGGGGTTAGATACAGAGTAAAGCTCCCTCTACACTGTCCCCATCAAACACTCCCAGGACAGGTACAGCACGGGGTTAGATACAGAGTAAAGCTCCCTCTACACTGTCCCCATCAAACACTCCCAGGACAGGTACAGCACGGGGTTAGATACAGAGTAAAGCTCCCTCTACACCGTCCCCATCAAACACTCCCAGGACAGGTACAGCACGGGGTTAGATACAGAGTAAAGCTCCCTCTACACCGTCCCCATCAAACACTCCCAGGACAGGTACAGCACGGGGTTAGATACAGAGTAAAGCTCCCTCTACACCGTCCCCATCAAACACTCCCAGGACAGGTACAGCACGGGGTTAGATACAGAGTAAAGCTCCCTCTACACCGTCCCCATGTGCAGTTTGCTGTCCTGGCTGCTGTGTGAGGGGTGGAATTGGGGGTGAGCTGATGTTAGATGCCCGCCGTCTCTCTCTGACCTCTATGTTCCTCACCAGGTTTCAAGGATTCGCAGCATCCCGGTCGGCAAATGATTGGTCTGCATAACCAGGTGCACATTTACCTGAATGGGACCATCTCCCAGGTTCAATCAGCCTCCAATGACCCCATCTTCATGGTTCACCACGCGTTCATCGACAAGTAAGTGAATGATTCGCTCACAAGATTGTCATTGCAAAACCATTCGATAAACCCTGATCCCACTGACCCTGCACCATAACCCCTGATCCCACTGACCCTGCACCATAACCCCTGATCCCACTGACCCTGCACCATAACCCCTGATCCCACTGACCATGCACCATAACCCCCGATCCCACTGACCCTGCACTATAACCCCCGATCCCACTGACCCTGCACCATAACCCCTGATCCCACTGACCATGCACCATAACCCCCGATCCCACTGACCCTGCACCATAACCCCCGATCCCACTGACCCTGCACCATAACCCCTGATCCCACTGACCATGCACCATAACCCCCGATCCCACTGACCCTGCACCATAACCCCTGATCCCACTGACCATGCACCATAACCCCCGATCCCACTGACCCTGCACCATAACCCCTGATCCCACTGACCATGCACCATAACCCCCGATCCCACTGACCCTGCACGATAACCCCTGATCCCACTGACCATGCACCATAACCCCTGATCCCACTGACCCTGCACCATAACCCCCGATCCCACTGACCCTGCACCATAACCCCTGATCCCACTGACCCTGCACCATAACCCCTGATCCCACTGACCATGCACCATAACCCCCGATCCCACTGACCCTGCACGATAACCCCTGATCCCACTGACCCTGCACCATAACCCCTGATCCCACTGACCCTGCACCATAACCCCCGATCCCACTGACCCTGCACCATAACCCCTGATCCCACTGACCCTGCACCATAACCCCCGATCCCACTGACCCTTCACCATAACCCCTGATCCGACTGACCCTGCACCATAACCCCCGATCCCACTGACCCTGCACCATAACCCCTGATCCCACTGACCCTGCACCATAACCCCTGATCCCACTGACCCTGCACCATAACCCCTGATCCCACTGACCCTGCACCATAACCCCTGATCCCACTGACCCTGCACCATAACCCCTGATCCCACTGACCCTGCACCATAACCCCTGATCCCACTGACCCTGCACCATAACCCCTGATCCCACTGACCCTGCACAATAACCCCTGACCTGACTGACCCTGCACCATATCTCCTGACCCCACTGACTCTGCATCGCACCCCCTGGCCCCACTGAACCTCCATCGTAACCCCTGACCCCACTGACCCTGCATCATAACCCCTGACCCTGGATCGCAACCCCTGACCTCACTGACCCTGAATCGCAACCCTGACCCCACTGACCCTGCAACATAAACCATCACCCCACTGAGCTTGCACTGTAACCACTGACCTCAATGACCCTGCATCGCAACCCCTGACCCCACTGACCCTGCATCATAACCCATGACCCCACTGAGTGTGCACTGTAACTCCTGACCACATTGACCCTGCATCGTAACCCCTGACCCCACTTAGGCTGCACATTAACCCCTGACCACACATTGTCTCTCCCTGTACAGACTCTCTCTCTCCCCTGTACACACTCTCTCTCTCCCCTGTACACACTCTCTCTCTCCCCTGTACAGACTCTCTCTCTCCCCTGTACACACTCTCTCTCCCCTGTACACACTCTCTCTCTCCCCTGTAAACACTCTCTCACTCCCCTGTACACACTCTCTCTCTCCCCTGTACACACTCTCTCTCCCCTGTACACACTCTCTCTCTCCCCTGTAAACACTCTCTCATTCCCCTGTACACACTCTCTCTCTCCCCTGTACACACTCTCTCTCTCACCTGTACACACTCTCTCTCTCCCTGTACACACTCTCTCTCTCCATGTACACTCTCTCTCTCTCCCCTGTACACACTCTCTCTCTCCCTGTACACACTCTCTCTCTCCCTGTACACACTCTCTCTCTCCCCTGTACACACTCTCTCTCCCTGTACACACTCTCTCTCCCTGTACACACTCTCTCTCTCCCTGTACACACTCCCTCTCTCCCCTGTACACACTCTCTCTCTCCCTCTACACACTCTCTCTCCCCTGTACACATTCTCTATCTCCCTGTACACACTCTCTATCTCCCTGTACACACTCTCTCTCTCCCTGTACACACTCTCTCTCTCCCTGTACACACTCTCTCTCTCCCCTGTACACACTCTCTCCCTCCCCTGTACACTCTCTCTCCCCTGTACACACTCTATCTCTCCCCTGTACACACTCTCTCTCTCCCCTGTACACTCTCTCTCTCCCCTGTACACACTCTCTCTCTCCCCTGTACACTCTCTCTCTCTCCCTGTACACAATCTCTCTCCCCTGTACACACTCCCTCTCTCTCCCCTGTACACTCTCTCTCACCTGTACACACTCTCTCTCTCCCCTGTACACACTCTCTCTCCCCTGTACACACTCTCTCCCTGTACACACTCTCTCTCTCCCTGTACACACTCTCTCTCTCCCTATACACACTCTCTCTCTCCCCTGTACACTCTCTCTCTCCCCTGTACACACTCTCTCTCTCCCCTGTACACACTCTCTCTCTCTCCCCTGTACACACTCGCTCTCTCTACCCCTGTACACACACTCTCTCTCCCCTGTACACACTCTCTCTCTCCCCCTGTACACACTCTCTCTCTCCCTGTACACACACTCTCTCCCCTGTACACAATCTCTCTCTCTCCCTGTACACACTCTCTCTCTCCCCTGTACACACTCTCTCTCTCCCCTGTACACACTCTCTCTCCCCTGTACACACTCTCTCTCTCCCTGCACAGACTCTCTCTCCCCTGTACACAATCTCTCTCTCCCCTGTACACACTCTCTCTCTCCCCTGTACACACTCTCTCTCTCCCCCTGTACACTCTCTCTCTCCCTGTACACACTCTCTCCCCTGTACACACTCTCTCTCTCTCCCCTGTACACACTCTCTCTCTCCCCTGTACACACTCTCTCTCTCCCTGTACACACTCTCTCTCTCCCCTGTACACACTCTCTCTCTCCCCCTGTACACTCTCTCTCTCCCTGTACACACTCTCTCCCCTGTACACATTCTCTCTCTCTCCCCTGTACACACTCTCTCTCTCCCCTGTACACACTCTCTCTCTCCCCCTGTACACTCTCTCTCTCCCTGTACACACTCTCTCCCCTGTACACACTCTCTCTCTCTCCCCTGTACACACTCTCTCTCTCCCCTGTACACACTCTCTCTCTCCCCTGTACACACTCTCTCTCCCTGTACACACTCTCTCTCACCCCCTGTACACACTCTCTCTCCCCTGTACACACTCTCTCTCTCCCACTGTACACACTCTCTCTGCCCCTGTACACACTCTCTATCTCCCCTGTACACACTCTCTCTCTCCCTGTACACACTCTCTCTCTCCCCTGAACACACTCTCTCTCTCCCCTGTACACACTCTCTCTCTCTCCCTGTACACACTCTCTCTCTCCCCTGTACACACTCTCTCTCACCCCTGTACACACTCTCTCTCTCCACTGTACACACTCTCTCTCCCCTGTACACACTCTCTCTCCCCTGTACACACTCTCTCTCCCTGTACACACTCTCTCTCTCCCCTGTACACACTCTCTCTCTCCCATGTACATACTCTCTCTCTCTCACTTTACATTCTCTCTCTCTCCCTGTACACACTCTCTCTCTCCCCTGTACACACTCTCTCTCCCCTGTACACACTCTCTCTCTCTCCCTGTACACACTCACTCTATCCCTGTACACACTCTCTCTCTCCCCTGTACACACTCTCTCTCTCCCCTGTACACACTCTCTCTCTCCCCTGTACACACTCTCTCTCTCCCCTGTACACACACTCTCTCTCCCTGTACACACTCTCTCTCCCCTGTACAAACTCTCTCTCTCCCCTGTACACACTCTCTCTCTCCCCTGTACACACTCTCTCTCCCCTGTACACACTCTCTCTCTCCCTGAACACACTCTCTCTCTCCCCTGTACACACTCTCTCTCCCCTGTACACACTCTCCCTCTCCCCTGTACACACTCTCTCTCTCCCCTGTACACAGTCTCTCTCTCCCCTGTACACACTCTCTCTCTCCCTGTACACACTCTCCCTCTCCCCTGTACACACTTTCTCTCTGCCCTGTACACACTCTCTCTCTCCCCTGTACACACTCTCTCACCCCTGTACACACTCTCTCTCTCCACAGTACACACTCTCTCTCCCCTGTACACACTCTCTCTCTCCCCTGTACACACACTCTCTCTCTCCCTGTACACTCTCTCTCTCTCCCCTGCACACAATCTCTCTCTCCCCTGTACACACTCTCTCTCTCCCCTGTACACACTCTCTCTCTCCCTGTACAGACTCTCTCTCCCTGTACACACTCTTTCCCTGTACACACTCTCTCTCCATGTACACACTCTCTCTCTCCCCTGTACACACTATCTCTCTCCCTGTACACACTCTCTCGCTCCCCTGTACACACTCCCTATCTCCCCTGTACACACTCTCTCTCTCCCTGTACTCACTCTCTCTCTCCCTGTACACACTCTCTCTCTCCCTCTGTACACACTCTCTCTCTCCCTGTACACACTCTCTCTCCCTGTACACACTCTCTCTCCGCTGTACACACTCTCTCTCTCCCCTGTACACACTCTCTCTCTTCCCTGTACACACTCTCTCTCCCCTGTACACACTCTCTCTCCCCTGTACGCATTCTCTCTCCCTTTACACACTCTCTCTCCCTGTACACACTCTCTCTCCCCTGTACACACAATCTCTCTCCCCTGTACACTCTCTCTCACCCCCTGCACACACTCTCTCTCCCCTGTACACACTCTCTCTCTCCCTGTACACACTCTCTCTCTCCCTGTACACACTCTCTCTCCTCTGTAAAAACACTCTCTCCCCCTGTACACACTCTCTCTCCCCTGTACACACTCTCTCTCTCCCCTGTACACATTCTCTCTCTCTCCCCTGTACACACTCTCTCTCTCCCTGTACACACTCTCTCTCTCCCCTGTGCACACTCTCTCTCTCCCTGTACACACTCTCTCTCTCCCCTGTACACACTCTCTCTCTCTCCCTGTACACTCTTTCTCTCTCCCCTGTACACACTCTCTCTCTCCCTGTAAACACTCTCTCTCTCTCCCTCTACACACTCTCTCTCTCCCCTGTAAACGCTCTCTCCCCTGTACACACACTCTCTCTCCCCTGTACACACTCTCTCTCTCCCTGTACACACTCTCTCCCTGTACACACTCTATCTCTCCCTGTACATACTCTCTCTCTCTCCCTGTACACACTCTCTCTCCCCTGTACACACTCTCTCTCTCCCCTGTACACACTCTCTCTCTCCCCTGTACACACTCTCTCTCCCTGTAAACACTCTCTCTCTCCCCTGTACACACTCTCTCTCTCCCCTGTACACACTCTCTCTCTCCCCTGTACACACTCTCTCTCTCTCCCCTGTACACACTCACTCTCTCTCCCCTTTACACACTCTCTCCCCTGTACACACTATCTCTCTCCCTGTACACACTCTCTCTCTCCCCTGTACAATCTCTCTCTCCCCTTTACACACTCTCTCTCCCTGTACTCACTCTCTCTCTCCCTGTACACACTCTCTCTCTCGCACTGTACACTCTCTCTCTTCCCTGTACACACTCTCTCTCTCCCTGAACACACTCTCTCTCTCCCCTGTACACACTCTCTCTCCCCTGTACACACTCTCTCTCTCCCCTGTACAAACTCTCTCTCTCCCCTGTACACACTCTCTCTCTCCCCTGTACACACTCTCTCTCTCCCTGTACACACTCTCCCTCTCCCCTGTACACACTTTCTCTCTGCCCTGTACACACTCTCTCTCTCCCCTGTACAGACTCTCTCACCCCTGTACACACTCTCTCTCTCCACAGTACACACTCTCTCTCCCCTGTACACACTCTCTCTCTCCCCTGTACACACACTCTCTCTCTCCCTGTACACTCTCTCTCTCTCCCTGCACACAATCTCTCTCTCCCCTGTACACACTCTCTCTCTCCCCTGTACACACTCTCTCTCTCCCCTGTACACACACTCTCTCTCCCTGTACACACTCTCTCTCCCCTGTACACACTCTCTCTCCCTGTACACACTCTCTCTCTCCCCTGTACACACTCTCTCTCCCTGTACACACTCTCTCTCCCTGTAAACACTCTCTCTCTCCCTGTACAGACTCTCTCTCCCTGTACACACTCTCTCTCTCTCCCTGTACACACTCTCTCTCTCCTGTACACACTCTCTCTCTCCCCTGTACACGCTCTCTCTCCCCTGTACACACTCCCTCTCTCCCCTGTACACACTCTCTCTCTCCCTGAACACACTCTCTCCCTGTACACACTCTCTCTCCCTGTACACACTCACTCTATCCCCTGTACACACTCTCTCTCTCTCCCTGTACACACTCTCTCTCTCCCTGTACACACTCTCTCTCCCTGTACACACTCTCTCTCCCCTGTACACACTCTCTCTCCCCAGTACACACACTCTCTCTCTCCCTGTACACACTCGCTCCCTGTACACACTCTCTCTCCCTGTACACACTCACTCTCTCCCCTGTACACACTCTCTCTCTCCCTGCACAAACTCTCTCCCTGCACACACTCTCTCCCTGTACACACATCTCTCCCTGTACACACTCTCTCCCTGTACACACTCTCTCCCTGTACACACTCTCGCCCTGTACACACTCTCTCCCTGTACACACATCTCTCCCTGTACACACTCTCTCCCTGTACACACTCTCTCCCTGTACACACTCTCTCTCTCCCTGTACACACTCTCTCTCTCCCCTGTACACACTATCTCTCTCCCTGTACACACTGTCTCGCTCCCCTGTACACACTCTCTCTCCCTGTACTCACTCTCTCTCTCCCTGTACACACTCTCTCTCTCCCTCTGTACACACTCTCTCTCTCCCTGTACACACTCTCTCTCCCTGTACACACTCTCTCTCCCCTGTACACACTCTCTCTCTCCCCTGTACACACTCTCTATCTCCCCTGTACACACTCTCTCTCTCCCCTGTACACACTCTCTCTCTCCCCTGTATACACTCTCTCTCCCCTGTACACACTCTCTCTCCCCTGTACGCATTCTCTCTCCCTGTACACACTCTCTCTCCCTGTACACACTCTCTCTCCCCTGTACACACAATCTCTCTCCCCTGTACACTCTCTCTCTCCCCCTGTACACACTCTCTCTCCCCTGTACACACTCTCTCTCTCCTGTACACACTCTCTCTCCCCTGTACACACTCTCTTTCTCCCTGTACACATTCTCTCTCCTCTGTACAAACACTCTCTCCCCCTGTACACACTCTCTCTCTCCCCTGTACACACTCTCTCTCTCTCCCCTGTACACGCTCTCTCTCTCCCCTGTACACACTCTCTCTCTCCCCTGTACACACTCTCTCTCTCCTGTGTACACACTCTCTCTCTATCCGCTTACACACTCTCTCTCTCCCCTGTACACACACTCTCTCTCCCCTGTACACACTCTCTCTCTCCCTGTAAACACTCTCTCTCTCCCCTGTACACACTCTCTCTCCCCTGTACACACTCTCTCTCCCCTGTACGCATTCTCTCTCCCTTTACACACTCTCTCTCCCTGTACACACTCTCTCTCCCCTGTACACACAATCTCTCTCCCCTGTACACTCTCTCTCTCCCCCTGCACACACTCTCTCTCCCCTGTACACACTCTCTCTCTCCCTGTACACACTCTCTCTCTCCCTGTACACACTCTCTCTCCTCTGTAAAAACACTCTCTCCCCCTGTACACACTCTCTCTCTCCCCTGTACACACACTCTCTCTCCCCTGTACACATTCTCTCTCTCTCCCCTGTACACACTCTCTCTCTCCCTGTACACACTCTCTCTCTCCCCTGTACACACTCTCTCTCCCCTGTACACACTCTCTCTCTCTCCCTGTACACACTCACTCTATCCCTGTACACACTCTCTCTCTCCCTGTACACACTCTCTCTCTCCCCTGTACACACTCTCTCTCTCCCCTGTACACACTCTCTCTCTCCCCTGTACACACACTCTCTCTCCCTGTACACACTCTCTCTCCCCTGTACAAACTCTCTCTCTCCCCTGTACAAACTCTCTCTCTCCCCTGTACACACTCTCTCTCCCCTGTACACACTCTCTCTCTCCCTGAACACACTCTCTCTCTCCCCTGTACACACTCTCTCTCCCCTGTACACACTCTCTCTCTCCCCTGTACACACTCTCTCTCTCCCCTGTACACACTCTCTCTCTCCCCTGTACACACTCTCTCTCCCTGTACACACTCTCCCTCTCCCCTGTACACACTTTCTCTCTGCCCTGTACACACTCTCTCTCTCCCCTGTACACACTCTCTCACCCCTGTACACACTCTCTCTCTCCACAGTACACACTCTCTCTCCCCTGTACACACTCTCTCTCTCCCCTGTACACACACTCTCTCTCTCCCTGTACACTCTCTCTCTCTCCCCTGCACACAATCTCTCTCTCCCCTGTACACACTCTCTCTCTCCCTGTACACACTCTCTCTCTCCCTGTACAGACTCTCTCTCCCTGTACACACTCTTTCCCTGTACACACTCTCTCTCCATGTACACACTCTCTCTCTCCCCTGTACACACTATCTCTCTCCCTGTACACACTCTCTCGCTCCCCTGTACACACTCTCTATCTCCCCTGTACACACTCTCTCTCTCTCCCTGTACTCACTCTCTCTCTCCCTGTACACACACTCTCTCTCCCTCTGTACACACTCTCTCTCTCCCTGTACACACTCTCTCTCCCTGTACACACTCTCTCTCCGCTGTACACACTCTCTCTCTCCCCTGTACACACTCTCTCTCTCCCCTGTACACACTCTCTCTCCCCTGTACACACTCTCTCTCCCCTGTACGCATTCTCTCTCCCTGTACACACTCACTCTCCCCTGCACACACACTCTCTCTCCCTGTACACACTCTCTCTCTCCCTGTACACACTCTCTCTCTCCCCTGTACACACTCTCTCACTCCCCTATACAGACTCTCTCTCTCCCCTGTACACACTCTCTCTCCCCTGTACACACTCTCTCTCTCCCCTGTACACACTCTCTCTCTCCCCTGTACACACACTCTCTCTCCCTGTACACACTCTCTCTCCCCTGTACAAACTCTCTCTCTCCCCTGTACACACTCTCTCTCTCCCCTGTACACACTCTCTCTCCCCTGTACACACTCTCTCTCTCCCTGAACACACTCTCTCTCTCCCCTGTACACACTCTCTCTCCCCTGTACACACTCTCTCTCTCCCCTGTACACACTCTCTCTCTCCCCTGTACACACTCTCTCTCTCCCTGTACACACTCTCTCTCTCCCTGTACACACTCTCCCTCTCCCCTGTACACACTTTCTCTCTGCCCTGTACACACTCTCTCTCTCCCCTGTACAGACTCTCTCACCCCTCTACACACTCTCTCTCTCCACAGTACACACTCTCTCTCCCTGTACACACTCTCTCTCTCCCCTGTACACACACTCTCTCTCTCCCTGTACACTCTCTCTCTCTCCCCTGCACACAATCTCTCTCTCCCCTGTACACACTCTCTCTCTCCCCTGTACACACTCTCTCTCTCCCCTGTACACACACTCTCTCTCCCTGTACACACTCTCTCTCCCCTGTACACACTCTCTCTCCCTGTACACACTCTCTCTCTCCCCTGTACACACTCTCTCTCCCTGTACACACTCTCTCTCCCTGTACACACTCTCTCTCTCCCTGTACAGACTCTCTCTCCCTGTACACACACTCTCTCTCTCCCTGTACACACTCTCTCCCTCCTGTACACACTCTCTCTCTCCCCTGTACACGCTCTCTCTCCCCTGTACACACTCCCTCTCTCCCCTGTACACACTCTCTCTCTCCCTGAACACACTCTCTCCCTGTACACACTCTCTCTCCCTGTACACACTCACTCTATCCCCTGTACACACTCTCTCTCTCTCCCTGTACACACTCTCTCTCTCCCTGTACACACTCTCTCTCCCTGTACACACTCTCTCTCCCCTGTACACACTCTCTCTCCCCAGTACACACACTCTCTCTCTCCCCTGTACACACTCGCTCCCTGTACACACTCTCTCTCCCTGTACACACTCACTCTCTCCCCTGTACACACTCTCTCTCTCCCTGCACAAACTCTCTCCCTGCACACACTCTCTCCCTGTACACACATCTCTCCCTGTACACACTCTCTCCCTGTACACACTCTCTCCCTGTACACACTCTCGCCCTGTACACACTCTCTCCCTGTACACACATCTCTCCCTGTACACACTCTCTCCCTGTACACACTCTCTCCCTGTACACACTCTCTCTCTCCCTGTACACACTCTCTCTCTCCCCTGTACACACTATCTCTCTCCCTGTACACACTGTCTCGCTCCCCTGTACACACTCTCTCTCCCTGTACTCACTCTCTCTCTCCCCTCTACACACTCTCTCTCTCCCTCTGTACACACTCTCTCTCTCCCTGTACACACTCTCTCTCCCTGTACACACTCTCTCTCCCCTGTACACACTCTCTCTCTCCCCTGTACACACTCTCTATCTCCCCTGTACACACTCTCTCTCTCCCCTGTACACACTCTCTCTCTCCCCTGTATACACTCTCTCTCCCCTGTACACACTCTCTCTCCCCTGTACGCATTCTCTCTCCCTGTACACACTCTCTCTCCCTGTACACACTCTCTCTCCCCTGTACACACAATCTCTCTCCCCTGTACACTCTCTCTCTCCCCCTGTACACACTCTCTCTCCCCTGTACACACTCTCTCTCTCCCTGTACACACTCTCTCTCCCCTGTACACACTCTCTTTCTCCCTGTACACATTCTCTCTCCTCTGTACAAACACTCTCTCCCCCTGTACACACTCTCTCTCTCCCCTGTACACACTCTCTCTCTCTCCCCTGTACACGCTCTCTCTCTCCCCTGTACACACTCTCTCTCTCCCCTGTACACACTCTCTCTCTCCCCTGTACACACTCTCTCTCTCCCCTGTACACACTCTCTCTCTATCCGCTTACACACTCTCTCTCTCCCCTGTACACACACTCTCTCTCCCCTGTACACACTCTCTCTCTCCTCTGTACACACTCTCTCTCTATCCGCTTACACACTCTCTCTCTCCCCTGTACACACACTCTCTCTCCCCTGTACACACTCTCTCTCTCCCTGTAAACACTCTCTCTCTCCCCTGTACACACTCTCTCACCCCTGTACACACTCTCTCTCCCCTGTACGCATTCTCTCTCCCTTTACACACTCTCTCTCCCTGTACACACTCTCTCTCCCCTGTACACACAATCTCTCTCCCCTGTACACTCTCTCTCTCCCCCTGCACACACTCTCTCTCCCCTGTACACACTCTCTCTCTCCCTGTACACACTCTCTCTCTCCCTGTACACACTCTCTCTCCTCTGTAAAAACACTCTCTCCCCCTGTACACACTCTCTCTCTCCCCTGTACACAATCTCTCTCTCTCCCCTGTACACACTCTCTCTCTCCCTGTACACACTCTCTCTCTCCCCTGTGCACACTCTCTCTCTCCCTGTACACACTCTCTCTCTCCCCTGTACACACTCTCTCTCTCTCCCTGTACACTCTTTCTCTCTCCCCTGTACACACTCTCTCTCTCCCTGTACACACTCTCTCTCTCTCCCTCTACACACTCTCTCTCTCCCCTGTAAACGCTCTCTCCCCTGTACACACACTCTCTCTCCCCTGTACACACTCTCTCTCTCCCTGTACACACTCTCTCCCTGTACACACTCTATCTCTCCCTGTACGTACTCTCTCTCTCTCCCTGTACACACTCTCTCTCCCCTGTACACACTCTCTCTCTCCCCTCTACACACTCTCTCTCTCTCCCCTGTACACACTCTCTCTCTCTCCCCTGTACACACTCTCTCTCTCCCTGTACACACTCTCTCTCCCCTGCACACACACTCTCTCTCCCCTGTACACACTCTCTCTCTCCCCTGTACACACTCTCTCTCTCCCCTGTACACACTCTCTCTCCCCTGTACACACTCTCTCTCTCCCCTGTACACACTCTCTCTCTCCCCTGTACACACACTCTCTCTCCCTGTACACACTCTCTCTCCCCTGTACAAACTCTCTCTCTCCCCTGTACACACTCTCTCTCTCCCCTGTACACACTCTCTCTCCCCTGTACACACTCTCTCTCTCCCTGAACACACTCTCTCTCTCCCCTGTACACACTCTCTCTCCCCTGTACACACTCTCTCTCTCCCCTGTACACACTCTCTCTCTCCCCTGTACACACTCTCTCTCTCCCCTGTACACACTCTCTCTCTCCCTGTACACACTCTCCCTCTCCCCTGTACACACTTTCTCTCTGCCCTGTACACACTCTCTCTCTCCCCTGTACAGACTCTCTCACCCCTGTACACACTCTCTCTCTCCACAGTACACACTCTCTCTCCCCTGTACACACTCTCTCTCTCCCCTGTACACACACTCTCTCTCTCCCTGTACACTCTCTCTCTCTCCCCTGCACACAATCTCTCTCTCCCCTGTACACACTCTCTCTCTCCCCTGTACACACTCTCTCTCTCCCCTGTACACACACTCTCTCTCCCTGTACACACTCTCTCTCCCCTGTACACACTCTCTCTCCCTGTACACACTCTCTCTCTCCCCTGTACACACTCTCTCTCCCTGAACACACTCTCTCTCCCTGTACACACTCTCTCTCTCCCTGTACAGACTCTCTCTCCCTGTACACACTCTCTCTCTCTCCCTGTACACACTCTCTCTCTCCTGTACACACTCTCTCTCTCCCCTGTACACGCTCTCTCTCCCCTGTACACACTCCCTCTCTCCCCTGTACACACTCTCTCTCTCCCTGAACACACTCTCTCCCTGTACACACTCTCTCTCCCTGTACACACTCACTCTATCCCCTGTACACACTCTCTCTCTCTCCCTGTACACACTCTCTCTCTCCCTGTACACACTCTCTCTCCCTGTACACACTCTCTCTCTCCCCTGTACACACTCTCTCTCCGCAGTACACACACTCTCTCTCTCCCCTGTACACACTCGCTCCCTGTACACACTCTCTCTCCCTGTACACACTCACTCTCTCCCCTGTACACACTCTCTCTCTCCCTGCACAAACTCTCTCCCTGCACACACTCTCTCCCTGTACACACATCTCTCCCTGTACACACTCTCTCCCTGTACACACTCTCTCCCTGTACACACTCTCTCCCTGTACACACTCTCGCCCTGTACACACTCTCTCCCTGTACACACATCTCTCCCTGTACACACTCTCTCCCTGTACACACTCTCTCACTGTACACACTCTCTCTCTCCCTGTACACACTCTCTCTCTCCCCTGTACACACTATCTCTCTCCCTGTACACACTGTCTCGCTCCCCTGTACACACTCTCTCGCTCCCTCTGTACACACTCTCTCTCTCCCTGTACACACTCTCTCTCCCTGTACACACTCTCTCTCCCCTGTAACACTCTCTCTCTCCCCTGTACACACTCTCTATCTCCCCTGTACACACTCTCTCTCTCCCCTGTACACACTCTCTCTCTCCCCTGTATACACTCTCTCTCCCCTGTACACACTCTCTCTCCCCTGTACGCATTCTCTCTCCCTGTACACACTCTCTCTCCCTGTACACACTCTCTCTCCCCTGTACACACAATCTCTCTCCCCTGTACACTCTCTCTCTCCCCCTGTACACACTCTCTCTCCCCTGTACACACTCTCTCTCTCCCTGTACACACTCTCTCTCCCCTGTACACACTCTCTTTCTCCCTGTACACATTCTCTCTCCTCTGTACAAACACTCTCTCCCCCTGTACACACTCTCTCTCTCCCCTGTACACACTCTCTCTCTCTCCCCTGTACACGCTCTCTCTCTCCCCTGTACACACTCTCTCTCTCCCCTGTACACACTCTCTCTCTCCTCTGTACACACTCTCTCTCTATCCGCTTACACACTCTCCTCTCCCCTGTACACACACTCTCTCTCCCCTGTACACACTCTCTCTCTCCCTGTAAACACTCTCTCTCTCCCCTGTACACACTCTCTCTCCCCTGTACACACTCTCTCTCCCCTGTACGCATTCTCTCTCCCTTTACACACTCTCTCTCCCTGTACACACTCTCTCTCCCCTGTACACACAATCTCTCTCCCCTGTACACTCTCTCTCTCCCCCTGCACACACTCTCTCTCCCCTGTACACACTCTCTCTCTCCCTGTACACACTCTCTCTCTCCCTGTACACACTCTCTCTCCTCTGTAAAAACACTCTCTCCCCCTGTACACACTCTCTCTCTCCCCTGTACACACACTCTCTCTCCCCTGTACACATTCTCTCTCTCTCCCCTGTACACACTCTCTCTCTCCCTGTACACACTCTCTCTCTCCCCTGTACACACTCTCTCTCCCCTGTACACACTCTCTCTCTCTCCCTGTACACACTCACTCTATCCCTGTACACACTCTCTCTCTCCCCTGTACACACTCTCTCTCTCCCCTGTACACACTCTCTCTCTCCCCTGTACACACTCTCTCTCTCCCTGTACACACTCTCTCTCTCCCCTGTACACACTCTCTCTCTCCCCTGTACACACACTCTCTCTCCCTGTACACACTCTCTCTCCCCCGTACAAACTCTCTCTCTCCCCTGTACAAACTCTCTCTCTCCCCTGTACACACTCTCTCTCCCCTGTACACACTCTCTCTCTCCCTGAACACACTCTCTCTCTCCCCTGTACACACTCTCTCTCCCCTGTACACACTCTCTCTCTCCCCTGTACACACTCTCTCTCTCCCCTGTACACACTCTCTCTCTCCCCTGTACACACTCTCTCTCTCCCTGTACACACTCTCCCTCTCCCCTGTACACACTTTCTCTCTGCCCTGTACACACTCTCTCTCTCCCCTGTACACACTCTCTCACCCCTGTACACACTCTCTCTCTCCACAGTACACACTCTCTCTCCCCTGTACACACTCTCTCTCTCCCCTGTACACACACTCTCTCTCTCCCTGTACACTCTCTCTCTCTCCCCTGCACACAATCTCTCTCTCCCCTGTACACACTCTCTCTCACCCCTGTACACACTCTCTCTCTCCCTGTACAGACTCTCTCTCCCTGTACACACTCTTTCCCTGTACACACTCTCTCTCCATGTACACACTCTCTCTCTCCCCTGTACACACTATCTCTCTCCCTGTACACACTCTCTCGCTCCCCTGTACACACTCTCTATCTCCCCTGTACACACTCTCTCTCTCTCCCTGTACTCACTCTCTCTCTCCCTGTACACACTCTCTCTCTCCCTCTGTACACACTCTCTCTCTCCCTGTACACACTCTCTCTCCCTGTACACACTCTCTCTCCGCTGTACACACTCTCTCTCTCCCCTGTACACACTCTCTCTCTCCCCTGTACACACTCTCTCTCCCCTGTACACACTCTCTCTCCCCTGTACGCATTCTCTCTCCCTGTACACACTCACTCTCCCCTGCACACACACTCTCTCCCCTGTACACACTCTCTCTCTCCCCTGTACACACTCTCTCTCTCCCCTGTACACACTCTCTCACTCCCCTATACAGACTCTCTCTCTCCCCTGTACACACTCTCTCTCCCCTGTACACACTCTCTCTCTCCCCTGTACACACTCTCTCTCTCCCCTGTACACACACTCTCTCTCCCTGTACACACTCTCTCTCCCCTGTACAAACTCTCTCTCTCCCCTGTACACACTCTCTCTCTCCCCTGTACACACTCTCTCTCCCCTGTACACACTCTCTCTCTCCCTGAACACACTCTCTCTCTCCCCTGTACACACTCTCTCTCCCCTGTACACACTCTCTCTCTCCCCTGTACACACTCTCTCTCTCCCCTGTACACACTCTCTCTCTCCCCTGTACACACTCTCTCTCTCCCTGTACACACTCTCCCTCTCCCCTGTACACACTTTCTCTCTGCCCTGTACACACTCTCTCTCTCCCCTGTACAGACTCTCTCACCCCTCTACACACTCTCTCTCTCCACAGTACACACTCTCTCTCCCCTGTACACACTCTCTCTCTCCCCTGTACACACACTCTCTCTCTCCCTGTACACTCTCTCTCTCTCCCCTGCACACAATCTCTCTCTCCCCTGTACACACTCTCTCTCTCCCCTGTACACACTCTCTCTCTCCCCTGTACACACACTCTCTCTGCCTGTACACACTCTCTCTCCCCTGTACACACTCTCTCTCCCTGTACACACTCTCTCTCTCCCCTGTACACACTCTCTCTCCCTGTACACACTCTCTCTCCCTGTACACACTCTCTCTCTCCCTGTACAGACTCTCTCTCCCTGTACACACTCTCTCTCTCTCCCTGTACACACTCTCTCCCTCCTGTACACACTCTCTCTCTCCCCTGTACACGCTCTCTCTCCCCTGTACACACTCCCTCTCTCCCCTGTACACACTCTCTCTCTCCCTGAACACACTCTCTCCCTGTACACACTCTCTCTCCCTGTACACACTCACTCTATCCCCTGTACACACTCTCTCTCTCTCCCTGTACACACTCTCTCTCTCCCTGTACACACTCTCTCTCCCTGTACACACTCTCTCTCCCCTGTACACACTCTCTCTCCCCAGTACACACACTCTCTCTCTCCCCTGTACACACTCGCTCCCTGTACACACTCTCTCTCCCTGTACACACTCACTCTCTCCCCTGTACACACTCTCTCTCTCCCTGCACAAACTCTCTCCCTGCACACACTCTCTCCCTGTACACACATCTCTCCCTGTACACACTCTCTCCCTGTACACACTCTCTCCCTGTACACACTCTCGCCCTGTACACACTCTCTCCCTGTACACACATCTCTCCCTGTACACACTCTCTCCCTGTACACACTCTCTCCCTGTACACACTCTCTCTCTCCCTGTACACACTCTCTCTCTCCCCTGTACACACTATCTCTCTCCCTGTACACACTGTCTCGCTCCCCTGTACACACTCTCTCTCCCTGTACTCACTCTCTCTCTCCCCTCTACACACTCTCTCTCTCCCTCTGTACACACTCTCTCTCTCCCTGTACACACTCTCTCTCCCTGTACACACTCTCTCTCCCCTGTACACACTCTCTCTCTCCCCTGTACACACTCTCTATCTCCCCTGTACACACTCTCTCTCTCCCCTGTACACACTCTCTCTCTCCCCTGTATACACTCTCTCTCCCCTGTACACACTCTCTCTCCCCTGTACGCATTCTCTCTCCCTGTACACACTCTCTCTCCCTGTACACACTCTCTCTCCCCTGTACACACAATCTCTCTCCCCTGTACACTCTCTCTCTCCCCCTGTACACACTCTCTCTCCCCTGTACACACTCTCTCTCTCCCTGTACACACTCTCTCTCCCCTGTACACACTCTCTTTCTCCCTGTACACATTCTCTCTCCTCTGTACAAACACTCTCTCCCCCTGTACACACTCTCTCTCTCCCCTGCACACACTCTCTCTCTCTCCCCTGTACACACTCTCTCTCTCCTCTGTACACACTCTCTCTCTATCCGCTTACACACTCTCTCTCTCCCCTGTACACACACTCTCTCTCCCCTGTACACACTCTCTCTCTCCCTGTAAACACTCTCTCTCTCCCCTGTACACACTCTCTCACCCCTGTACACACTCTCTCTCCCCTGTACGCATTCTCTCTCCCTTTACACACTCTCTCTCCCTGTACACACTCTCTCTCCCCTGTACACACAATCTCTCTCCCCTGTACACTCTCTCTCTCCCCCTGCACACACTCTCTCTCCCCTGTACACACTCTCTCTCTCCCTGTACACACTCTCTCTCTCCCTGTACACACTCTCTCTCCTCTGTAAAAACACTCTCTCCCCCTGTACACACTCTCTCTCTCCCCTGTACACAATCTCTCTCTCTCCCCTGTACACACTCTCTCTCTCCCTGTACACACTCTCTCTCTCCCCTGTGCACACTCTCTCTCTCCCTGTACACACTCTCTCTCTCCCCTGTACACACTCTCTCTCTCTCCCTGTACACTCTTTCTCTCTCCCCTGTACACACTCTCTCTCTCCCTGTACACACTCTCTCTCTCTCCCTCTACACACTCTCTCTCTCCCCTGTAAACGCTCTCTCCCCTGTACACACACTCTCTCTCCCCTGTACACACTCTCTCTCTCCCTGTACACACTCTCTCCCTGTACACACTCTATCTCTCCCTGTACATACTCTCTCTCTCCCCTGTACACACTCTCTCTCTCCCCTGTACACACACTCTCTCTCTCCCCTGTACACACTCTCTCTCTCTCCCCTGTACACACTCTCTCTCTCCCTGTACACACTCTCTCTCCCCTGCACACACACTCTCTCTCCCCTGTACACACTCTCTCTCTCCCCTGTACACACTCTCTCTCTCCCCTGTACACACTCTCTCTCCCCTGTACACACTCTCTCTCTCCCCTGTACACACTCTCTCTCTCCCCTGTACACACACTCTCTCTCCCTGTACACACTCTCTCTCCCCTGTACAAACTCTCTCTCTCCCCTGTACACACTCTCTCTCTCCCCTGTACACACTCTCTCTCCCCTGTACACACTCTCTCTCTCCCTGAACACACTCTCTCTCTCCCCTGTACACACTCTCTCTCCCCTGCACACACTCTCTCTCTCCCCTGTACACACTCTCTCTCTCCCCTGTACACACTCTCTCTCTCCCCTGTACACACTCTCTCTCTCCCTGTACACACTCTCCCTCTCCCCTGTACACACTTTCTCTCTGCCCTGTACACACTCTCTCTCTCCCCTGTACAGACTCTCTCACCCCTGTACACACTCTCTCTCTCCACAGTACACACTCTCTCTCCCCTGTACACACTCTCTCTCTCCCCTGTACACACACTCTCTCTCTCCCTGTACACTCTCTCTCTCTCCCCTGCACACAATCTCTCTCTCCCCTGTACACACTCTCTCTCTCCCCTGTACACACTCTCTCTCTCCCCTGTACACACACTCTCTCTCCCTGTACACACTCTCTCTCCCCTGTACACACTCTCTCTCCCTGTACACACTCTCTCTCTCCCCTGTACACACTCTCTCTCCCTGAACACACTCTCTCTCCCTGTACACACTCTCTCTCTCCCTGTACAGACTCTCTCTCCCTGTACACACTCTCTCTCTCTCCCTGTACACACTCTCTCTCTCCTGTACACACTCTCTCTCTCCCCTGTACACGCTCTCTCTCCCCTGTACACACTCCCTCTCTCCCCTGTACACACTCTCTCTCTCCCTGAACACACTCTCTCCCTGTACACACTCTCTCTCCCTGTACACACTCACTCTATCCCCTGTACACACTCTCTCTCTCTCCCTGTACACACTCTCTCTCTCCCTGTACACACTCTCTCTCCCTGTACACACTCTCTCTCTCTCCCTGTACACACTCTCTCTCTCTCCCTGTACA